>NW_008237447.1:492226-524176 GCF_000691975.1 Corvus brachyrhynchos | reverse complement strand
GAATATATTAATTTCAGGGTGAATTAGGAATCCTGTTTATTACTCCAATCCCTAATTTCCCTAACTAAAACACCAATTCCTACAAAAATCCACTGAATCTTTTTTCTTTTCTGGTAACCTTCAGAGTGGTGGTATACAAGGTTATTTCTAACTATGAGGAAAATATTTTTGGCACAAAAATGCCAATTTCTGATAAAATAGCCACTTCAATAGTAGGTTTTCACGAAATAGTGCAAACAGATGTTAAAGCTGTAATTCAACTAAATGTACTCTAACTTCTGTATCTCATGGAAGACTTATAATGATTAAAAAGTACAATTATCTTCCAAATTCCTCACACTTAGAGAAGTTATGCATAATTACAGTGAGACCATTTTCATTACTCTGCTCCCAAGGTATTATTCTGAAACAAAGAAGTAGAGATATTTCAGGTTATTGGTATGAGCAAGGTCCTGAAAACTATAACAAGGGGAAAAGAGCTGATAATTTACTTCTGGAACATCCAGTATGACTCCAGTCAGCAGAGAAGCTAAGAAATGTCTACTTATTGCTCAATTTATTTTGATATTTCTTTTCTAATGAAGTTTTCTTCCAAAATGCTTCAAAATGAAGCAGATGTAAATTTGTATTGAACATATTCTTTGGTGCCTTTGTTTGTACTAGTTCTGGACTTTGATTCAGTAGGTCTTAAATGAAAATCTTAAAACCTGATGAATAAAAAGAGCTTTTTTTTCCCTTCTGAGATAATGAGCTTCACCCACTGCTGGCTCCAGAGGCTGTTAGGAACCACAGGCACACCCTGAGGAAATTTTTAATGAATTATTTAACAGAGACTATTAACTAGCTGTAAACACGTAAGAACACCAACAGATTTAGGACTTTGAGATTATTATGAAGCCCTTGCATGTGCAACTACATAAAGAAAATAAAATAGATAAACAAGACAAATTTGGGCAAAAATATATTGAAAGTTCCAAGAAATTTCCATGTAGAACCTATTGACTGTAAAGCTTCAGTCCTTGTGTAATTTCTCTTTTTTTTTTTTTTCTTACAGAAGAATGTGGAATTTTTAAGGACTGTGTATCTGCACTATGGGGAGAATGCCATTTATTGGTTTTCTAATAATTTTTTCTTTGTAATGATGCTTAGTAACACTTTGAAGATTACAAACTGTCTTAGAATGAAGTTGGAAGCAGCACCTGAGTGTGATGTCACACCTCAGAAGTGTAGTAAGACTTTGTTACCAATGCTTCTGTGACTGCATTCAAGGGAAGCTTTGGATTATGATGATTTATGTTATTTATTTTATAAATTATGATATGAAAGATTTTTATACTTTCCAGGAAGAACCCTTTTCTTGGTTTTTAATTAAGCTACAATAAAAGCTGTATAAATCTGTGCTGAACAGGGATCATATACATGCATTTAAATCATGTAATCTAACTTTTGAAGGTGTAATTCAGGATTGTGTTCTTTCTGTATTTGCAGTTAGAGGGTTGAACAGATGTGGAAGGCTTAGTCTAACGTAAAATGTCAAATAATCTTTATTTTTAAGGTATTGCTCACCTATGGAAAAGAGTTTATCTGCTGATTCAGATATTTGTTCTGTTTAAATATATTAGATGTGTAAAGGATTGTAGAGGATATATTTTGGGGCATGTGAATGTTCTACTGAAAATTCCATTTGAACTTATTCTCATAATTTAATTTCTACTGGGTAATTCTGACATAATGATTGACAAACAATGGTAAAGGGTTTTCATAGTTCTTACAGTTAGATCACAGAGGTATCCAAGGCAAATCATGCCATATTCTTAAAGAAATGCTATTTTTTTCCCCCCAAGATATACCATAAAATGGCTTTTTCTATAATTGCACTGCTGCAACCAAAGTTCTATGCCTAAGACTGCTGAACATTCATGGTGAATCATACAAATACAATAGGGAAAAGAGAACAGAAGTGACATTTTCCCAGGGACTGCTTTTCAGACCTGTGAAGTAATTCTGAAAGCAGTTATTTCAGTTGTGAAGTGAGGAGAATGTATTGCTGAAGCTTAAAAGGAATTAGGTTGTGTCCAATGAGTAAGTATTTTTTATCAACCTGTTTGCTGATAGAATGTAAATGTAATTTGTCTTTTTCTTAGAGTCTTACCAAGGCCTGCCCACACATTCACCATTGCCCTCCCACTATTGTTTTCCATTGGTTCTTGATTATTTTTCTTTCAAAAGATGCTATACTTAATCTTTTGCTCAAGTATTGTGTACAGATTGAATTGCAGGGAGGAATCGTATATTCCACATATGTTGTGGAAATGTGACATTTTCTTTAAAATAGAGAAGTGTTGCACTTTGTAAGTGTTGCACTGTCCATAGACTAAATGCCAGAAGGAGAAAGCTGCAGACTTTGCATGCAATATAAATGTAAATTTTTTCCTAAAGTTTTATGAATATATGTTCACATACATTTAAACATTTTCTCTTCCAGGTCAACACCAAACAACTCTCATGTAACAAATAACAGAAGGTTGCTAATCTTAATCTAAACATTTGAGGATAACAAGCACAGTATTCATTATGGGAAGTATTGAGCTAGAAGCAACTCTTAGTGCTAATTGAGAAGTCTCTAGCTGGTGAGGAAAGGCTGCTGTGGTTCATAGAACCCCAGGCAGAGTTTTCTAATTGTGAAAGCATCTTGCCACTGACAAAAAACCCCCTACCTTTTGAAGATCCTCACAGCTATTTACAGATGTTCTCCTGAATGTGTCCTCAGTTGAGCAATAGTACACTTTGATTTTAATTGCTCTGACTTAAGGAGCGAGGAAGAAACTTCCCTGACTGAAAATTATTCTGAATTCTACCTATATAATCATGCCTGCCAGGACTCTTGAATATGTTCACCAAGCAGTCTCTCTTTGCTTGTTAAAATGCCTTGTGCTCAAATAATCTCTTCTCCTTGTTCATCAATATTCCCAGAACCCCTCACTACTTCAGTTTGGTGTGTGTGTGCTGTCCTAATAGAGACTGGATTCTGTTACCGTATTCATCCTGAGCAATCCTTCAAAACCAAACTGAGTTGAGGTAATGAACTCTTACCAGGTCTTATCCTGAAGCTAAGGAATGGAGGTTGACTGGCATAGTAGCTTGAAACATTTTTAGAAATCCCTTGAAGTCTGTGCAGCATTTTTAGGGGCATGTAAAATCCTTTTAAGCCAGGAGCAGCCATTTTCCTAGCATAGGGTTGGAACTTTGAGAGGGACACTAAAATGGCATCAGTGAAACTCCTGTGTCCATGGCAGAAGTCTGCATGAATAATACAATGAATAATTCAATAAATAATTGAACCAGGGTTCAATTTATAAATATAATCAAAAGTGCCATGAAGGTTTTTTGCCTTTTCTTTTATACCCCTGTTATATCTTTTTACAACTTCTGTATTCCTAGTGCTTTTTGCCTACATTCTTGGACTTGTTTGTCAAGCTAAGAGACTAAACATTTTAGAAGCTTCGTAGTTAGGGATCAGTGTGCCCCAGACCCCAAGGTCCTCTCCAGAACACATTCTGCAAACTGAGATAGAACCATCCAGGGGAAGCTTCCTTGGGGAGGGGGGCTGATTCGAGCCTCTCATTGGGGAATTTTTGATAGCTATGCTAATTAGTAACACCTATAATGTTATACCAGATCTTTTGGGGGTGTGCATTGCGGTGTGCATTTCAGTGCATTCGACCAGGACGTGTGCACCTAAGGATCCGTAAAATAAATACCAAGGTAAAATCCCTTTTTCCCTTCTAACAGTGTTTGGCTCTTGATTTTAAGACGAGGAAAAGGCATCACATAAAGCCAGGTAGAGGTCAAAATCCACTAGAGGAAAGGATGCAGGGGTCAGATTAAGAGACAAGGAAAAGAGGGGAAAAAATAGGCAAAAAAAATTAACTAAGAAACAATGATGTCCTTCCCAATGAGTGATATTTAGCAGCAGAAGAATGAATGAGAATTTTCTGCAGCATTAATTGTGCTTTTTCTTCTCAAGGGAGCTCCTTGTTCAAGGATTGACCCCTTGTCTGGCATTGTGTGAAGCGTGATTTTGTTAATTAAATACCAGCCTGTTCAATGTGCTGGGCTCTTCAAATTAGCCTATTAGCAGTAAAACACAATTAGATGAATTAAAAACAGAATTCCTGCTTAAATTAAGACAGTATTTGATCCTCCTTTATAAGCTTTTTTTTTTTTTTTTTTGGTGAATACCCATTTCCTAGCTGTTTTAAAATAATGTGTTGATACTGCAAAGGCTGCCCTGGCTTCTCTGGTCAAAATCTGCCATTCTCACTTATGGTAAGTAATCCTTCCCTGCCTGAACTAAATCCTTCCAACTAAAGTGAGCTGTTCATCTTGAGCCAAGTGTTGCTCTGTGGAGTTGAAGTGGCAGAATGGAATCCTTGCTGGAATTTTGCTGAACAAATACTCACAATGTGGAGTTCTGGTGGGTGAGATTGTTATTTCTTACATTTTTGTTTAATGAGACTTCTTGCAGAAACCATTACCTAAAGGGCCCCTAGCAGCCAGCACTCATTATTAGTGGGAGTAGCCTCTAAAAGAGAATATAGATATTAGGAAACCTAATGTTGAAAAAGGCAAGGGGTTTTTTGTTCTAATTTTGTCTTTAAAAAGCTCCCAATCAAAAGAAAACCCTAAATAACCCTTCAGATGTGCTTGGTTAATGTTGTTCTGTCACCCTGCTACCTGAATTGTTTCCTTGTGTGGGCAGGGAGTGGGGAGGTGTTGGGTGGTTGCATGTGACTTGTAACTCAAGGAAATATTCTTTGAAGAGGCTTTGAATATGCAGTAAGTAACATTTAAAAACTGACAGATTTTGCACAGCCGTACTTGGCAGATTGAATGTGATAAATAAGCTGGCTATGATTTGAAATAAGGCTTTTTTTTTTTCCCCTGACTGAATTGATGTCAATACAGACACTGCCATTTTAGCCATACCCATTGAAAGTTCTCTTCTTTAAAAATGGGGAAGTTTATAAAATTAAAGTCTTTTAAAATCCTGCAGTTGCTTGCATGGGAATTGCTGAGAATGGCTTGCAGCTGGTAACTAAGCCTAGAAGTAAAAGAAGAGTAATGAAGGGGTGGTTATTAGATGAAGAACATCCTCATGCCTTTCAGCAGTACCCTTTGAGGCAGCACAAGCCCCGCAAACCATTCCAGGCTACATCTGGCTGTATTTGGATGAGTGCAGTTACACAAACAAGTCCAGTTTTTGGTGTGCAAGGAAAGACTGAGCTGTAGTTCTCCCCACCCTTCATTGTGCATTTGTCCCTCTGAGCATGAAATGCTAAAATTTCCAGTTACTCTGACACATGGCTGCATCTTTAAAGAACAGAGATATAAATCAGGTTGTGAGGTCAAAGTGGTGTATAAAAATGCAGTTCAAAGAGGTTTTTTTGCCCGTAGATACTCCCAAAATTTTTCTTTCAGTTTGTGATGAATGCTGAGACTCCCTGGTAGAGCTGGCAGAGCTGCCAGAAAGATCTGAGGAGTTATGTAGTGCAGCTTGTCGCATTTTTTTGTTCATTCTTTGTTGTACCTGAGATATCGCTGTCCAAGGAAAGTCTTGCAGTGACCATTTTTGAGAAGTGATATTACAGAAAACTCTGGGTTTTTTGTGGATTGCAAAAATCATATGAAAATCTTACTACGTTTTATCTTCCATTTTATCTTTATTCCAGAAGTTGTGACTGAACTAAGTTTAAATCCTGTCTCCAATAAGCCTGTTATCTTTTAGGAAGTTCTACCACAGAAAAATAGGTTCTCTAACCTTCTTTTTGTTTCATATTGTACATTCTGTGGGCTAACTCATTGCAAAAATGTGTTCCCTGAAGTTCAAAACATTGAAAACACAGGGTCTGTTTCCCTCCAACTCCCTCCCCTCCATATATAGATACATTTATATGAAAAAAATATAATTTTTTGTTGTTTTCATAATAGGAAATCATTATGCTTCAGGGCTTTGCTCAATTTTTAGATGCTCTATAAACAAAAAATAGGGAACTTGAGCAGTAATGATTTTATAATCCAACAAATAATTGGATTTGGATAACTCCAAAGAAAGGAGTAACTGCTTCTACCTGGAGTAAAGTTCTCTCAGCAAACGCTGTCTTAAGCATATTTGACACCATATTTACTACTTTTAGGATGGTTGAGAAGCAGCCTATTCTCAGATGATTTTGATTTTCTTCTTTTTTTTTTTCTTTTAATTCACAGGGCACAGCTACAAGTCCTTGTTCTTCAGCTTGTGTATCTCACTTTTCTTCCTTTTCTTCATATTCTTATGAGAACTAGAAAAAGCATTGTAATACCTCAAAAAGCGAGGCCAGAGCTAGTTCTCACCACAGAATGGGTGCCTTTGATCCTAAATATATTCTAGATGTGTTTCAGAAATTAAGATTCCAAATTTTGGCTGAAAACTGCTTCTCACATATTTTCAAACAGAAGAGCAGGAAGGTTTTGGTTGACAACAATGCCAATTCCATCAGCCCTCATAAAATGGTGTCTTTGTATTAAGTCTTGCATTCTTCTGATTAATTGTTACTTCATAATTAGTAAAGTTTTATTATGGCGTATAAATCGATGTAATATATAATAATAAGTCAGTGCTATTAAGCTGGGCTCTGTAAAGCTGGATTTGAACCACAGAATAGATTTGGCTGATGTCCTGTAGGTAAATGTTGAAGGGTTTTTCTTATTGCCAGGTTTATACATGGATTTAATTTTTTTTCCAGAGAAGATTTTCAGAACACTGTCTGAAGTTTTACTTCCCTTTTTACGCCACTTTTTTTTTACTCTCTTTCAAGCCATCTGCAATTTGATTTTCCAATAGCACCCTCTACACACAGTGTAACCTCTTTGAGGTGCAGCTGATCTCAGAGAACCTGATTCAGTCATGCTGGCAGCACTTTGTGAAATATTTTTGTCATCAGCTGTAGAAACATCTCAGTGGAAAGTGCCACACCAAACTGTGACAGTGACAGGTGAAAAAGACATACAGACAAATCTATAACAGCAAGAGCTTCCTGTACAGCAAGCACTAAAATCATTTATTCAATCATAAATGAAAGGGGAATATCCATCCCCTATTGATACATGGTGCTGTTATACAGTAAGAAAAAATGGTCAGTTTTGCTACCAGTGAGTAGGAAAGACATCCTGAAAATAACTGGACAAATATTCTGATGTGTGTTTCAATAAGTCCCACAACACTGGGCAATTTACTAATCTAAAAAATAATCAGAATAGCACAAGTCAAGGTAAAAAATAGGCACATTCATGTCATCTTTTTAGAAGTCAGCTCTGAAGAAATTAATGAGATAACAAATTAGAATATATAAAAATATTACGAATTTTATTATTTTGTGAATACTCCATGAACAGAAATCAATAAAAGTTGATACAATACATAGAACCAGTATAGTAAATAGAAAATATGAATTATGTGTTTGTCTCTAGGGTTTTCTGATGCCTTGATTTGAATTTTAAGTATGCAGTGAGACTAATAAACATCAAAGGTTATACATATATAGAAATCTTTTTAGAAATGCTCCTGCTGTATTTTGAGGCAGGTATGTTTTCTTCTGTGAATTATCTCTCATACACCACCAGGAAAGCATCACCAAAAGGTAAAATAATTTGCATGAGACAACAGACCAGAAGAGATCAAAGTATAGAAGGAAATCTGTATCTTTTTTTCTTTCCTTCTCCTGTTCTAAACACTCAATACATTTCTGCTTGTTCAAGACTGGCCACAAATTGGGAACACTTTTAATATTAAAATGAGCAGCTGTGATAAAATGCTAAGAAGTACTGGGAGCTGTCATTGAACCTTAATGTTTTATTAAGAGTTTTGAGTTCTGGTAAAATATGAAAACCAAACAATAATGCTGTAGTAGCTAAGAAAAGCATTTCCCATGAATAAAGCTTACAGAGTCAGCAAATTAGACACAGAGAATAAAGAGTATTATAGGAATATACTGCAGGATCATCTAAATTCATGGCTGTTACCTGTTGCATTTGGGTGTCAGCAATGGAACCTGCAACAGCTGAATGATGCTTTTCCTTTGCAATGCCTTGGGGAAAACATTAGTTTAATCATGCTCGTGGCAGCATAGATGAAGTAAACGTGAATTATTGGCCTGTCTTGTTCTTGGTTTAGTGAAACTAAGATAGAAAACCAGAAAAAGACAAGTTTTACCTGCCAGCAGAGCAGTTCCAAACCCCTGTGTTCCTCACTGGCACGCCTGACCACCTGCATCCACACCATCCCTGAGGAACAGCAAAAGACAGGTCAGTGACAGGGAAGAAATTCAATTCAAACATGAATTTACACTTGAATCAGGTGTGTCCAGACAGCTTTTCTGGTCATATTTCTCATTGCTGACTGGTGGTTTAAATCTTTAGACACCTAATTCACCTGGGAGTTGCCTTGTCCTTGGGATGACAGTTGAGAATATCAGGACTGTTGAGTGGAATATTTGGAAAGCTACAACTCCCTGTTTTACCTCATGAGCTCCAGGCAAGGATCAGTGAGACAGGAGTTTCTGTAATGTGCAACACCAAACTGCTTGTGAAGGGTCATCCTTTCTGTGTCAGTCACCCTTAAAAGGGTTTTGAGGGAAGATTCCTCAGGGGTTTGGACATACACCAGCTCCATTTGCTTCCTTCCTCTTCTGCTTCCCAATTTTGTGTGGTTTTGCACCTTACTACCCATAGGATTTTCATGGAAGTGCCACCCACTGACTTTGTATACAGAAGGAAAGCCTGACATTTGCTAGGTTTAAAAAGAAAAGTTAAAAATTAGGGACAACACTCCAAAGAATGATAGCTAGATGCTTAAAGAGTAGGTATCTCAAAACAAAACCAAAAAAATCGGGTGTTATACATTTAAAACGTAAATGAGTGTTTTAAAGGCAATTTCCTAATTCTAAAAAGCCCAATTTCTAATTCTGAAGTGTTCAGGACTGACAGTCCATCATACCAATTTCATTATTAAATCATCTTGCTGTGTCATCCTGCATGTGGCAGCTACTTGTGTGTATCTCCAGGAAGGTTAAGGATTTTGTACTTAATTCCATTTTATTATATTTGGTTTTTTTTTTTTTTTTTTTTTTTTTTTTTTTTTTTTTTTTTTTTTTTTTTTAAATTTTACCCACCTTTTTCATCCAGGCACACAGGAATCCTCATCTGTTTGTAGTGGAACAACCAGAAAACTCAGGAATTTTGCATGAAGTTTGTTGATTCTTTTTTTCCCTCCTAAATGTCTGTTCAAATATGGAAAATAACTTTAATATAATAATCTTTATTTTGTTTATTTTAATGGCATGTATTTCAAAAGCTGAAAAAACTAAGACTGAACTAATGGCTAAGCCCATACATTAGAGCAATCAGAACCCACTGTTATTCAGCCATTCTGTTCATCAAATATCCTGTTTTTAATACAGGAAAATACCTACAGGACCTCTGGCATTGCATTCCCCTGCCTTTCTTTCTGAAAATTTCCTTTATTTTTATGGCCCCCACCTGTTTTTTTCCCTGCTGTCTTTCTCTTTTTTGGGAACATGATTATGTTCTTTTACTAGCTTTATGATTCTTTGTCTGATTCTCTCCACCTCTTTTTTTTTTTTTCTGTCCCTTTAGCAGATGTTTCTCTCCTATGCCCAAATTCTGGTTGCTTCTCCTTTCCATTTTTCATTTGTTTTCTCTCTCTCCTGCTGGCAGACAGATGGGGGACTTGCTGCTTGGCACTGAAAATGTTATGGAGAGGGTTAGTTCCCATCCCTCTATGAGAACAGGCTGTTCCTGTGATATTTCTTTGGAAATAGGAGGAGAATGCTCTGGAGTACCAAATGGCACCTTCCTGGGACTGCTCTATTTTCATGACATTCTGAAAAGTCCTCCAATAAGTTTATGGAAAGATTTGATATAGGCCTGACAGCCTGGATTTGAGCCCTTTTGTCTTCCACACAGTTGCTACTGTCACATACCAAGAATTTGATATATTCAACTTTTTTTTTATTTTTGGGTGCATTGAAAGACAAATGTGGAAGAAGAGCTGGCTTGCACTCTTCCAGTATCAGCCTGGAGCTCTCAAAACACGGAATGTTCTTTCCCTCAAGAAATAATACATTCAGTATGTGTTGAGCTGGAACTCTATCTAAGCACACATGAGAGGCTCGTCTCGTGTGCTGTTTTTGTCTGAGCAGCCTGGCACTGCACCCATACCCTCAACGTGCATCATTCCACTCAGACACATTCTATGGAAAACTGCTGCCACTTTTTAAATGGCAGATAAAACAAATCATGGATTTTTTTTTTTTCTTTTTTGGTTATAGTTTATATGATCTTGGTTTGAAAACTAAAATGAAACTGTTCCCAAAGAGTTTTTACAATTGACATCTACAACTGAAGAGGTTCTGGTAGAGTGCCTTCAGCAAGGACTAATGCTTTACCTGTAACTGTTTGTTTCCTGAGTGCCTACCCAATGCTAACCTTCTTCAAATAAGGTCTTACCCCTTTCATTGAAATAGAGATTGGGAATTGTTGCAAAAAAAAAAAAACCACTCAGAAGGAATCTACAAACAGTCTCACATTGGTTTTCATAAGCAGCTTTAACCTTCTGGCTGAGAATGAAGCATTGTCTTCATCTGACCTCCAAAAAGTTGAAGTTCAATTTGTTAAAAACCTTTATAGTTCCAACAGACTAAAATACTCCATAGCCAAGGATCACCTTTTTATTTGTATTTTCTTTAATCATTCAGTGGTACTTCTCTGTCTGGGATGTGAACCTCATGGTGTACTCACCACTCTTACTCAGTTGAGTAAGGGCAATAAAGCCTCCTTCATAGTCCAGGAAAATGAGCTTCCCCTCCCTGCTGCGAAAAAAGCACAGAGGTAGAATTTTGTGCTTCCAGCATGCAGAGCAGTTTACGTATTTTATCATAACTCCAGCCCAATTTGCTGACTTCATAGAATAATTTAGGTTGGTGAAGTATTTTAAGAGCACTGAGTCCAACCATTAACCCAGCACTGCCATGGCCACCACTTAGTCATGTCCCTAAGTGCCACATTCACTGCCAGCAGGCAATAAGATCCAGTCAGGTAACGATAACCAGAAGAGACCCCTTGCCATGAGATTAAGCTGCTCCCATCCTTTCTCCTCCAGAGCTGGACAACAAGGCAGAGCTCTGCTCTGCTTCATGGGCAGTTTCCTGTTTCCCCGTTCAGCTTTCATGTCCCTATGAGTGACAGACAGAAGGCACACAATTTGCAGCTGGCCTGGAGTAGAGAGTGAGGACACAATCATCTGTGAAACAGCACAGCCCAACTTAATGATGCTTTTAGAAATCAATAGAAGTTGGGGAAGGCTTGTGGAGACCAAAACTGTCTTTGCTCTCCCCTTTGTTAAGCACGTGGCAGTTTTGAATATAGACTTAGAAAAGGCAATTTAAGGAGTTTGCATTCATCAACTAACAGCAAAAAATGGGTTATGCCACTGAGTATCTCTGTAAGAAACAGGAGATAATTTATACTAATTATTAAATGGTCCCTTTTTACATGCTGTTCAGTCTTCACTATGGTGTTTCAGTGACACCCATAGAAGCAAAAGTATTATTTTCACTTCAAATTGCTTTTCATTTCAGATTTCACTATTAGAAATTCTTCCTTTTCTTTTCTGAAGACACACCAGCAAAAGCAGCTGTACAACACAAGCCACAGTGCAAGTTTTTGGAGTCACTCAAACACCCTCAGAAGTGCATTTTCTTAAACAATTTAGCTTACATTTCTAAAGTATTGATAATTAACAGTTACTGAAGTATCAAAGGAAAAGAATCTCATGCCTATTCTGGTAGCAGTTCTGTCTTACACTAAGAGCAGAATAAAAGCTTCTCTTTTTTCCCCAAATAACCATGCTCCAGCTTGACAAAACATTAAATGTAATAGATCAGCTTTCTCTATTTGCTGCAGTAGTCCTGAAAAGTGGAAACTATCCTATTCTTTTCCAGGAATGTTCAAGAATAAATTGATGCGAAAGTTTAAAGTGGCAATTAGGAATCAAAAAAATACGAAGCACATACACAAAAAGGGTTTCTGGAAGTTCTTTACTGTTTCTTGAGATAATGGTACATGAAATGATGCGATTCAAAGCAAATGATACCTTCAAAAGAAATAAGTGACAGATTTTCAGTTGATTTTTTTTATTAACCCACACTCATTTTCAAAAAATCACTTTAGTGCCCAAATGTCCAAGTCACAAAATCATTTGAGACCTGAGACACTCAGAAAACAGGATGAATTTGGCTAAACATTTCTTACATGTCCTCAATTTTTAAATATAAAATTAAAAGTTACTTATTACCCATGATCTAGTTGATTACTAGAAGAAGCATCTAAATTTTCTTATGGATAATAGGAGTATTTCTTTATTCCTACAAAAATGGGAGTAGTCTCTATGTCTTTCTACAATAGGAAACTTTGATTCTTTCTACAATAGGATCAGACCAAATCCCAAATTTCCCTATAAATGTTTCTATTGATCAAGAATTGAAGAAAACATAGAAATGAGAACTATTCTTTTAAAATTATTCTTATCTGATACTTATGATGGAGGACTGATTCCCCCCCAACTTTATAGCAATATACCCCCTCACCAAGACAGGTAATAAACCTTTCCTAGGGAAAGTAACAAAACTGGACATCACTGGGCAGTAGCAAGCACTAGAGGGGGAAATTTGCTTGTGATAGGAATTCATTCCCTTCATCCAGAGAAAGTTTTTCTGCCACTGCAGATCACAATCAACTCTTCACTCCTCCTTCTTCACAGACATTTTAGCCTGAGGTAGATATGGGACAATCAGGATAACTGCTGGAACAAGATAATTAACTGAGATTGCTGACACATGGAGTCAAACTGCCAAAATAAATAAAAAAACTTTAAACAGGTGCCTGCTATCTGAAGTTATTTGACTTCTCAGCTGGATTTGGTCTCTGTGATGAATCTATGCTTTTCTTCAAGCAAGCTGCAGAGAGAACTCTGACTTTGGGCATGAAGGTGTCTATGAGCAGTTGGGCTGGGATTGGGTTGTTTTAAATGAAGAACTCTCAGAAAACATAAAAAAAGGAAGTTAGGAGTGAATGTGAGGGCATAGGAGGATGACTTTTTGTGTGGTCTGGTGAGTATTCAATAATTATGGATTGTTTTTATTCTGTGGTCAAGTGCAAGTTCAGTCTTTACATCATGGAATTGAAAATTATGTCCTTCTAAATGTGAGCTAAGGGAATGTATGGCTCTCTACAGGGTGCTGAGAGCATAAGCAATAGAGGAAGGTGTGACTTGGCCTTATTGTTTAAGAATAATAATAGTGATGCCAGAAAGAGGTTCCAAGATACCTGCTTGTATGGGTGATATCTAGAAAACTAAACATGCTGATAGTTGGGAGTGTAAATGTGTGTACTACAAATAATTTAAGTGATGCTTGAAAATGGTAATAAATTCTACTGGCTATGTAGGATTGGGCTAGACAAGGGCTGAATGTTGATAACCAACTTGGCAGCAAGAGTAGTACTCTAGTCTCTTAATTTTCAAATGTCTTGCCATCATAAAAGTAGTTTTGTTTAAACCTTGATAGAGAAAGGCTTAAATGTTTGAGCAAATCTTTTATTTTTTGGTGGTGGGAGGTTGTCTTCTTTCTTCAGACAGAAGGTGGCAAGAAAAGGAATACATAAAACGAAAAGCAGAGAGAGGAAATTGCAGTCTCTGATTCTCTCACTTTCCTTTTGGTTTTGAAAAAGATGACAAAAGCAGTAAATGGACCACTCAAGAATCCCTCTTCTCTTTCAGCTCTGGGCTGCTTGGAGAGCTTTTACTTTCTTCTAACCTGTCTGTGGCATCCAAGACTTGCAGCAGTGTTAGGCTGTACAAATTCCACTTCTTAGATGAGCAAATTGCACCCAACAAAATGTTAGGGTGCATCTGAGGAGAGAAACAGAAAAGCATAAAGTAATAGGAAAACTGAGTGCACCCTGACACCCTAAGAAAAATGATGGAAAATCGATCCAAACTTTGATGGTTTTTATACTTTTTGTGTTTTTTCCACTAATGTAAAAACAGAAATAGCGATGCTATTTCTTTTGCTTTTCTAGACTGTGGATTTGGAAGTGAAGTGATGAAATGTGGTGAGTAGGTTGAGGTGGAGCAGCACTGTAATATGCAAATGATTGCCTTGGTTATATCATCTTGCTTTCCTTCAGTCACTAGTGGCAAAATAAGATTTCTTCCAATGCTAACTTTATTTGTGTGGAGGAAGGAGTTAACTTTGTATGTGGTAAGGATTGAAGAGCAATTTACACCTCACTGGGCAGTCTATGTCAGTTCACTTGATGTGATGTTGTTCTCCATGCAGCACCTTTCTAAAATTTGTGGGGCTTCTTAATATTATCTATTACTGCTCTAAAATCCTATGTTGATTCTTTTTTATGGGATTGGAAAAAAAAAAACCCAAATTTTGTGTTTCTTAACTTAAATCACTCTTGGTCTTTTTCAGTGGTTGGAGCATATGAAATGTTCTCATTCACATTTCACTGAGATTCTGTGGGGTGACAGGAAGGAAAATTTATTTATCACTGTGCTTAATTTCTATTATTTGATGGGGTGTCTTATATTGAATGTAAACCAGAATCTTACCCAATAATGATTTGAGTAAGTTCCAGCAGTTCTACTATTTTTTCAAATTTTCTCTTCCAATTATTTTTTCAAATTCTTGCCGGTAGCTATAGCCTATCTTGTATGGTAGGCAGCTCTGAAATCAGTTGGTTTGTTTAAAAACCCCAAATGTTTTCTATTTGTCAATGCAGTCCTCATAGATAGTATTCCCAGGATTCCTGTCAGGGAAACTGGCAAACAATTGACAAGAAACTGTGGTGAGTTGAAGGGAGGCCCCTGTGGATATGTCTTGGATTCATTCTCACCCCTCTTGTTCGTGTACATTGTGAGCAGATGGGAGCTTTTGAAAAGCTTGGGTACCACAGAGCAGCATGAAATAGCTGTGTTTGGTTCTTTCTGCAGACATGGAAAAAGGTACACTGGCAATGTGTGATAGTGACAGGATGGGTTGGGAGGCAATGCTTGTAGTAGTCTCTGTTTCTGATAGAGTTTTCAAGTCAGAAGGATGTTTTTGTTCCACTTTTCTTCCCTTTCTCCTGCTCCCTTTCTTTCTTTTTTCCATGGTGTTCAGATTATGTGTGAGACAGATGCTCAGCCTCCAGCCACCATCCTCCTGTGGCTCTCATGCCTCCAATTTGATTGAATATGAGCACAGCAATGCTTTTTCTCCTCGAGACAGCCTGACAAACACTCTTTGTGTGAATGGTGCACTTGGTTGCTCTGGTAAACAGAGTTGTCTTTTTATCCAGATGTCAGGAGAAGTGATGACTTCCTCACAGTGCACCTGAATTGTACCATATCTCATTCCTCCAGGGAAGGAGAGGCTACAGATGTCATCTGATATTTCTTTCAGCTGATTCAGAAATATTTGCCATCAGGCTAAGGCCAAATTCTTCCTTGTTGTGGAAAAGCTGTAGATAACTGCTCTTATTCAAACAACTTTTATAATATTCACGTGGTGGGGTTCTCAGGAAATGTTCCCACCTGAAGTGAGGCATTTTCAGCCACACAGCTATGTAGCAGGATAGAGGGGAATGCAAGAGCTCAAGCTCCCTTGCCACAGCCTTCCCAGACTGAACTTTGCTGGGTGGGAGGGAGATGATAGTTCTTTCAAGCTGGAGGAAGAATTGTTTTTCATTTTTGTCTTGGTGGTGAGTGTGTGGAGTTTTGGTTTGGGGATTTTTGGTTGTGATTTTTATATATTTTTTTTTCTAAACCAAAGGTGAAGACTCCTTTATTCAGGGTGCTGTTTTCAATGAAAGGGAAAGCGTTCAGCATGTTATTGTTAAGGCACGAGCATATTGCTAAGAAATACATTGCTGAGAACAGAAGTCTAGCAAGCTACACAATTGAGGTGACAAGCATAACAAAATCAGAGGTGTTGAAAGGCCTTTGACAGTTTTCATTAGCAGTGTTGACTGAGGGAAATGCCTCCTTTCCCTCCTTTTGGCAGCGAGTCAAGTCAGCAGTGTAAGGAATGTTACCTTGGGCACAGAGCCAGGTAATTTTGTTGCAGGATTTTAATGCAAAACACGTTAAAGTCTTGACATAAATTAGAGAATATCAGTGTACCTTCTATTTTAAATGTCATGTTCTTGGCTTAAAACTATTAAAACTAACTGGGAGGGTTACATGTGGAAACTTCTTAAACTAGGCAGTCTTCCCATGCAAAGTCTGCAAGACTATTTGTCTTTAAATTGGATCTCTGATTTCAAAGTGTGGCTTTTTCCTGTGAAATCATCTTAAGCACTTGCTTGCTGGTTCTGACTTTGTGCAACAATGTTGTTAAAAGCTATAATTACCAGAGAGTCTCACTGAACGGGAAGGAGCACTAAATCTACTGATAATTTCAGGACAGCCTTCAGAGGTTTCCTTTATTTCCCTCAGTCATTTTCCTGAACCCATAAGCAAATAAAGCAGCTTAATGAAATGACTGAAGACACCTTCTAGTGTATTCATGCTGAAATTACTATAAATAGAATAGTTTTATGCTATAATTTGACCACCTCTCAAATATAATTCTTGTCCAACAGAACCTCAAAACTGTGGAAATGTACGGTCAGTGGTTGTGTACATTCTGGAATACCACTGTGGTGATTCAGGGATGACCCTTTTCCAACCTAAGAGCATGGAGAAATGCATTTCACCTCAGCATAACTTTCATTTTCAGATAGCTGTTTTGGAAGGGAAGGCATGAACATCATGCAACTGATTTGGTTGCTAAACTCTGTTAAGATGTTGATGATTTTTCATGGAAATTGGGTGCTTTACTTTTTTTCCACCCCTAAAATTCTGATTGCACTCCCTGCTTATGTAATGTGCATATGTCTTGCTATGCATAAAATATTTTCCCACTGGCTGATATCTGACAGGCTTGATAAACTTGTACATAATTTAGAGCTCTCTCTGTGAGGCAATTTAGTTTGCACTACAAGTGCCTGACTTATTTTCAGTTGTTTGGATCTCAGGTTTAGATCTGGGTGTGGTATTAAAATATAAATCTGTTGGGTAGACACTTGCAAATTCTGTCTTCTACTGTGAATATGTGAATGTGAAGCACAAAATACTAAACTTGAGCTACTTCCCCTCTCTCTTTTCCCACCCTGTGCACCATACACATGTATGCTAGAGCTTTGTCTTCTTTTTTGCAGGAGAAATAAAATGTACATAATTGTGCCACCAACCTGAGTTTTCAGTGGGACTGTCAGCTCCTGCCTTTTAAAATCAAGGGTCAGAGCATGAAATCTGCATCTTTTCAGGAAAATGCAATACCAGTTAATCTAAAGAGAAAGAAAAAGATTATCCATGTCTGCTTGCTTTTTTGTTGACCGCAATTGCCTTTGACAGAGCAGGATTTGCTCAAGATGGATTCGATATTGCAGTGAGCTTCCTGAAACTTTGAATTTTAAACTTGCTTTCCCTTTTTCTCAGTATTAGCAGGCAGGACGTCTTCTGTGAATTGTAACTGTGGCCTCGGGTAACCTTCCTACTTTGGGTGAAGTACAGACAAGGTTCTAAACTACTGGCACCCTTATGTCAGTATTTTCTTCTGCTATGACAGCAAGAAAATGGCTGAAGATATCCCAATGAGTTGTGCTGCACTTTTCAGCCTGGTTTTGGTAATAGACACAAAGCTGGCAAAGTTTTTCATAGACTTCCTTAGGTTTTCAATGTCTGTGAGCAAAAACCACCTCAATATCTGGTGTCTGACTGATCTTCTTTGGCCAGCAGATCCTCGCTGGGATAAATAAACAAACGGGTGCCTCAGGCTGACGTTTTCTTCACAGTTCCTTGGAACCTGAGGATGCTGCTTGGGTCTAGATAACCCCACAGCACAAACTGTGTTTCACACAACATTTGACCAAATTCTCTGTTGTGGTACTGCTGTGCTGTTATGTTGTGGAATTGGTGCAGGCCTGATGGGACTGAGGGGAGAGTCTGTTTATGCCACATTTTCCAGCCATGCAATGGAATATGAAAGTGCAAGGACCCTACTAATGGGAAGACTGTAGTGTCATTCTTGGACATCTTCCCAGGTTTCTCACCTTAAAAACTGTTTTTGATAGGTCAGTGTCTGTAGCAGAGAACATACGCATTTTTTTCATCCTGTTGGCGTGGAAGTGTCAAATGAATCTGCTTTTCAGATGAAAATCTAGAAATTATGTTAAATAGCAGTTCAGCTCCTCAGAGGAGCATTTGGTTACAAATGCTGGCATAAGCTTGTCCCTGCAGCCTTCTGTAATTACAGATGCCACTGCAAATTTACCTATTCAGTGAGAGCACCCATTGTAACAGGAATCTCTGCAAAGACAGGCTTGAACAAATGCAACAGAAACTTTGCATTTGTGTCTTTATGACTTAATGGCTTTTAAGCAGCTATTTTTTCAGTTAATTACTTGTTTCCTATTTTTTGTGCCCAAGT
Source organism: Corvus brachyrhynchos (assembly GCF_000691975.1). NCBI lineage: Eukaryota > Metazoa > Chordata > Aves > Passeriformes > Corvidae > Corvus > Corvus brachyrhynchos. The sequence continues at coordinate 505,538 of NW_008237447.1, read as the reverse complement.
ACTCTTATGCTGTTTTTCTGCTGGGGAATCTTTTATACTGGCAGTCTATATTTTTTTTTCCCCTTTTTCAGTGGAAATGTGTCCCAATATAACTTCTTAAGAGCTTATTTTAGTGGTTTTGTTTCATTCCTTGCTGTGAGGAAGTGCTGTAATAAAAGATAATTTTTCTGAAGATGATGGTGCTTTTTTCTTGCAACTGCAAGGCTAATAAAGGTGCTTGATATTAAATGTATCTGATAACTCCAGGAGATGAGGGAGGGTCTGTGCTTTTGTGGTACAGAACTAATGTTGGCTCATGAAACCACTTCAAGCCTCATGATCACGTTGTGAATGACAATCAAACAATAAAGAGAGGCCTGAATAAGTCGTGTGCTAAGCTTCTCCTGTGGAATAGTGTGAAATAATTACAAGAGAGGAGACCTAGAAGATAGTTTGGGACTGTGCTTAGTTTGTAGTGATCCTACAAGGAAGAAAACCTCTTGGGTATGCCCAGGGAGATCTGGGATCAGGCTAGAGGCTCTGCTGGGAACTTTCTTTTTGAAGAGTGTTCTTTCAGTTGTTCTATGGCCTCAGCTCTTTTACTTATTTATTGTCAGGTACAAAACGGTCTTTTTGGAACTCTCCTTTAAAAACAAAAGAAACCCCCTTGCAGTATACAGGAGCAAACCCAAATCCCCAAAGATGGAATGTCAGCAACCGATGTCCTACAGCGCCTTGTGCAAACTCTTTTTTTACTTCAAGGAAGGGGCTTGACTGATTATCCAATCTTGGATCCACATATCATTCTACCTGACTAAGCCATTTTTTTCCCAACCGCTGGTGATAATAGGTGTGTTTTTCTTTATTGGCTGCCTTCCCTCTGTGTTGGTAGTCTTGCTGCACGAAATAACCAGGATTGTTCCAGAACTTGGCCCTTGAAAGAGCTTCTTGGGTTTTTGCCTGTGTGTGTTAATATTTTATCTTCCCCTCCCCTTCCTTTTTTGGGTGTCATAATCCACATTCTGTATTAAAGGAGTAAAACACAGAAACATGACAAAAGAATCTCATTATTCATTTTTCAGTGGGTGCATGACAGCTTGGGGACTATATTATCTTTTTTTTCCCTCACAATTTGCCTTTTTGTTATAAATATGAAATGACTGACCATAATGGCTCTTTCCCCCAATATTCTAAGCAGTATTAAGGCAAGAAAGGTGTTGAGTGATGCCTGCCTTGCTTGCTCTTACTGGCTTATAGGTATTTAGCAGACATTTGTGAACATATACAGATATTTTACTAGTATTTCTCAGTTTAAAATATTATGAAAGGAAATAGCCTATGAAAAGTATAAAAACCTGATTTTTCTCTGAAATGTCAGTGTGCCAGGTAATTCTTCATGATCAAATACAGTAAGAATAGAGAGCCTGAAGTATTTTAATCTGAGTGGAATTCATTTGTTATGTAAATTAAGTGGGAAAATTGTGCAGATGTGAGAATAGGAAGTTTCACATTCTAAATCCAACTACTAATGTCATTGTACTAGTCCATCTTTTAATGAAAATTTTAGTAATTTTTTGTTAAGCTTAATAACAGGTATGTAGGAGAACTTCATAATGTAATGACTAAAGGTTTTTCCCTTTAAAACTACATATATAGATTGTGTATATATAGATAATTTTGTATTATTTGTCTGTTCCTGCGAGTTGTTAATTATTTGAAGTAATCAAGGCTCTGCAAGATTTTAGTGTCTCAATTCACTCATAATTTCCAACTAGATTTTTATATAGTAAGCCTAATCTCCTCCTATTTATTTAAAACTAACTGTTCAATTTCAGCTCCCAAATCAAGAAATCTTTGAAGGCTTTGTAAACTTGACTGTCAAAGCATAGCAATTTCCAGGAATTTGCTTAAATGTGTGTCTCCCAATGACCTCTCTCTTTCTGACTCTGCATGTGCAGTACTGTTTTGCATTTCTAACCTGTAGAATTTTTCAGGCTATGTAGAATATACTCAATTTAAAATATAGAATAGATAGGATTTATAAGAAAACGTCACCTCACCTCCTCCTGTAACTCTACAGGGCTGAAAAGTCTGAAGTAATAAATCAGTAAATGTTTGTTATTAAAGCAATGGCAATCTGTAAATTGAACTAAAGTAGAAGCTGTGCAAGGTATAGTCTTCTAGAAATTACTAATGGTTATTTCAACTGGTTTAGTTGCTCAATTAGCCCACAAATACATTAACCACAGAAGATTAATCAGTGTTTCAGGCTTGCTATCCTACCTCTCCTTTCCTTATGTTTTTCACTTTTCTCTCTTTCTATTCATTTATTTTTATTAAATTATGGGAAGTATTTCTCTGTGTTTGAATACAGATGATAAACCTCTAGAGGTGTTTTTGGGAGATGAAGCTTCAGGGGTTGGAAAGATAGACATTTACATTTAAAGTGCAAATTATTTGGGCTAGTGGGTTGTTATGTCTTCAGGGCCATTTCTGCCAGTGTTTCTCTAAATGTGACACATGGGACTGACTACTTCAGCCTTAATAAAGATGAAGGTTACCAGAGCATGAAACTTTACAAACAAGTTCTATTGATATATGTTGAAGATTTTACTCATTTCCATTTTAAGTGGAAACCAGTTTATAGCCTTGTAAAATGGAGGATCCTAATAATTGTTTTTAGCACTAAAAATAACTGATGCGTCTGCAGGGTTACACAGCACTTCACAAATGCAAAGCAGGAGTTAGCCTGAAACAGCTGTGAGGCTTAACTGCAAAACACAGACCTAGTCTTGGAATAGAAAACAATACAGGGAAGGAGAACAGGAGATGGTGAGGAAAAAAAAAAGTACAAAAAGGTTTTTTTTCTTTAAGTAAGAGAGCAGTTATGGAGAAGGAATAACCATGAAGAGCAGAATATGTAAAAATAAAGATGAAACAGTCAATGGATTCTCCAGACAACAGCCAAGGGTTTTTATCCATAGTTTAGGAAAACAGAATTTGAGGTGAAGAAAACTCTTGAGGATGATGAGACTAAACATCATATAATAAACTTGCATAAAAACATCAATGAAACATGAGAGAAAGGTAAGAAATGAGGATACGTTTTGCCCCAGTCTTAGGGGAAAGGAAGCAAAGACATTTGGTTAAGGCAGACATGTCTGCCAAAGTGAGAAGGAAAACTGAGTGGTATTGAAGCTATAACAACAAATCAGCTTGAACAGTTTGAGCAGTCAGTCTGCAGACTGCCATTTGCATATCTGATGCCTTTTGCTTTTTTGTGCCGTATCAGTGGTATTTTTCTCTTTCTTGTTCAAGATAGACAGGGAGTTAGATTCAGGTTATTGATACCTGCTTTGACAGTTCACATTTGGCATGGTTGGCCCTTCAGTGGAGTAAGAGGAAATTTAGGAAAGACTGAAGGGATGCATTTATGTTTAAAGAGCTTGGAATAATTACTAAAATCCTATTAATGTGTATTCAAAACAACAAACAGAGAGAGAGAGAGACTGAAAACCACATTTGACCCTATGCCTTTACGTATTAAGTGTATCTTGCTCTGTTGTGCATGAGAATTCTGGGATATAGGGAACAGTCAAGCTGTTTTCACATTCTTTCATCTGTGAAATCAAGTCCAGAAGGATCAAAGGAAAAATCTGGACCTAAGGTTTTCCAGTGCAGACTGGTAACCAGTCTCTAGCCATGGTGTCTGTGAAAGTTTATAGGTATTTGACAGGATTGTATATGAGTCTTACAAGCTCCTTTACATTATCCTGGCCTTCTGAAGGTCCTTTTGGTACAGATATGGCCTCAGCTCACACACATGGCCATTTGTAATTGTCACCTTGTGAGGCAGAAATGAAATGTGAAAGCCTTGAGGCAGGAAGCCTTGGATGTTTGATGCAGGCTGGGTCACAGAAGGGAAAAAAGGTGAGCAAAAACTCCTTCCTTTTGTCACAATACAAGGAGGAGATTTCCCTGCTAATATAAAACTCCAAAGAAAGACTGGTAAGAATGTCTCTGATATTGATATGAAACTTGAAAGAATGTAAGTTATTTTGCTGGCACTCTCAGCTGGGTCTGACTAGGTCTCAAAAGTCTAAATCAGTGTAACAATCACACAAATTCCTGTGATGAATATTCTAGATAGGGTGGTGGGCTGGCGTTTTTGGTGGTGGTTTGGGGTTTTTTTTTGGTGTGGGGTGTTGGTGTTGTGTTTACTGGGTCTTATGGGTTTTTTTGTTTGTTTGTTTGTTTTTCTGGTGGGATTTGTCTACTTATGTCACTTGTCTCAGTGATTTCTGAGAAGCAGTAGGAAGTGTAGAGCTGCTACAGATGGTTGTACACATGCCTTCCTCTCCTGAGTAGGCTTTCTGCTCCTGGCCAAACTTTCTCCTGAGCTTTTTCAGGGAAAAAAGAAAAAAAGGAAAGCCCTCTCCTGATGAGATTTCTGTATTTCTCACATCAATAATTCATAATGTTCACTCCCTTGCTGCTCTGAAGAAAGGCAAGGAAAGAAGGAAGATTGCGGTAGAGGGAGGTGGAGAAGCAGATTATTTCAGGAATAAAGGACTGAGAGGTAATGTAATCTAAAAGTGGATTGTAACTGCTTTCAAACTTGTCTTTATTGCCCTGAAGCCTCTAAATTACCTTTTTATAAAAGCCTGCTTCTGTAAGATATGTGTTCTATTCCCTTTCTGGTCAAAAGGTCTTAGATTTCTGTGCTGCAGAATTATTACCTTGACAATCGATAAGCTCACACTAATCCACCTGTGGTTTCCCATTTGAAATTATTTACTTACTGGAAGTGTCACGTAGATGACAAAATTGAGCTGAAACTGGAAGAGTTCTGTTAAGAATGCATTCATTTCCATTAGTTCTTTCTGAGTTTCTTAGACCTGATCTTTTAAGTGTTGTGTGGTGCGCTGCTCCAAGGAGCTGCTTCAAGAGGGAAGGCGCACTCGAAGCTGACGAGTGCGAGGGAAACTTTTCCCTCACTTCTCAGGGAGAACTGTGTGACTGCTGATGTACCAAGTGATCCCTGCTCCGTGGAGGCTTTGATCAGCTGATGCTTCCTTCACTCTCCCTCAGACACATTTTCCTAGGAGAGAAGTGTGTGTGATCCCATTTCCATGGCAGTGCCACTCATCACAGGCAAAATCCTGGCTCGCTTCCCTTTGGCTGCCCCTGCTGCAGGCAGCTCTCTCCACAAATGCTCTATGCCAGTGTTTCTTCCTGGAACTTAAAACTACAATGATGTAGAGTGGGCTTAGACTTGCTAACTATATCCAGCAATTGAATGCCAAGTGAGAGAAGTGTAGTCTGACCAATATTTGTTGTTTAAGAAAGCATTATTAGTTGTATTTTCCTCTACAATACTTTAGAGTGAAGCCCTGAATGGAAGAGAGCTCTTAGCAAATCTTGTGTGCTAAATATTTGCAGAATGTGGTTTCTCAGACTCTGCTTTTATATTCCAACACTGTTATTTTTGTGAATTTCTATTTCTGTCCCAAATGCCATAAATGCCCTTGGTTAAATGGCTTGATTTCCACTGAAATGTTTGGAGTCAGGAATCTGACTGATACCAAGCATTTGTGTCAGTCAGGTAGCAATATTCTTATCTGGACTTTAAGAATTACCTTATGAATAAACTGAATGTTTCCATACAATGTAGCAAGCTTTTTTTGACAGAAAACCTAAGACTACAAGGCTTAGCTCAGTTGTTCAGAGCAGGGTGCTAACAATGCTGAGGTGATGGGTTCAATCCCTGTGTGGGCCATTCACTTAAGGGTTGGACTTGATGATCCTTGTTGGTCCCCTCCAACACAGAATCACAGAATATTCTTACTTTCTCTAGTTTCTGAGGGTTTCTGGCAAGTGTTCATGTTTCAAAGACAGGAAGAACTTTTCCCTCCCACCTTTTCAGCCTTCCGTGTTCTTATCTGAAGCTCTCCTGTTCCTATTTGTTAAAGATTATCTGCCTCTGTCCCCCTCTCCTTACAATATTTTCATGGGAGAACTACTATGACAAAAAAGAGGGTGCTTAAGAAACTTGGGTGAAGTGTCATTTTTCACTCTCACTGGTCAATGCTGCTTGCCTTGAGTGGTGGTAAAATTATTAATATTTAAGATTATTTAAGCTCACAAGTTTATATAAATAAAAGAGCATTCCTTTTAACTATGAACTAAGAACTTGTGACTGTTTGCAGCTTCCCACTGCTGCACTAAGGTGTGTGCCACTCCTGCAGGCTCAAACAAGAGCCATCTCAAGATGTCACACTAGTTACTGTTTGCCTTTTTAGAAGTGTTCTTTTTCTTTGTGTGTGTGTTGTTTTTTTCATTTGTTTAGTTGTTTATTTCCCTTCTGAAACACTATATAGGTTGGGTCTTTGAAATCACTTGGCAGAGAACAGAGGAACAGAAGGGGAATGCTGTTCAAATGTTCTCTCACTATGATCATAGCTAAGGAGGATTTTGTCTGACCTATCCTGAATTATATTTTCATTTGGAGTGCTCAGATCTCCAGCACTTGTAAGCTCAGTTTCTCCATTTTTGAAGAGTCATTAATAGTCAGATGTTCTAGGGAATATTTTGAGAAGTTGGTTGAAAAATATTATCAAAGTGGTAGTAAGTCACTCTTTATCTTTTTTTCAGAAAAATAGAGGAAAGAACAAGTATTTTCATTAGTATTCAGGTGTGAAGAATAAAGAATGGAAAATAACTGGTAGGGTTTTGTATATGTAACTTTCTGAATCTGCTATTTTGGACTTGCATTGCTGTGACTTATTTGTAAATCAAGACTTAGAGACAAAATCTCCCTCTTTCTGTGTGTAAGACAAATCTTGGATCATAAGAATTTTGCTCAGTGCTGAAAAAAATCAGGGAAAAGTCCTTCTGTTGCCTGTGAGCAGTCCTGGATCCATAAACAGGTTTCACCTGTCTATGGCTTGATGGACGATAATGTTGCTCTGAGCTGGGATCGATCCAGGATAAAGCAAGGCCTGCTCTGGGCATGTCAATTCAGTTTAAAATATGACTTGTTTCAGCCAGATAAATGCCAGGCAAGATACTGCTGACATCTCAAATGTAAATAGCTTTGTTTTTGTACAGAATGTGTCCACTCCACACTCCCTTCTATGCAATTTTTATGTCCCTGACACCTCCCTGGATGTTTGCTGGCAATGAGGTTCTTTAACATGACCACATGGATCACCCAGTATTCCACTCATCCTTGTTAGTTAGTTGCAGGAACATCTGGGTGCTTGGAGGACAGTTTTAACACTGTTTCTGCCAGTTCAGCTTGCATGTAACTTCCTGCCATTCCAGTCAAAACCAATATGAATAATTTTGCACATAAGTCTGTTTCAAATTTATTTAGCATCTGTTCCAGCACTTCTAGACCTAAATATTGAGCTTAAATGTAGTGAGACTTTAAAACTGGGATCTTTATAACTGACTGTATAAGTTTTGGGATTTTTATACATCATTTAATTTTTTTAAGGAAAACATGAAGGAAAATCCCATGCTGGTTTTGATTTTTTGGCTCTTAGTGGTGGAACTCAAACAGTCAACATCAACACATGATCTTAGTTAAGCTGCAAGATATGGCACCCTTGATAGGGAAGAAGTGGCGCAGCGTGTGTTTAGAGTCCGACACCTAACAAGTGTTTGGCTTGTATGTTTCATATTCTATAAGATCTTCCCTCTATATATTTATTCTCATGAAGGAATGAGAGGTTTTGGTCCCCTCTCCATGACCTTATCTTTGCTCTCCTGCCCAAACTGAGGTTGCTGCAGGTGCTTAAGGCAAAGTTCTACTGGTATAAAAATAGACAGAGATGGTCCTGAAATGCTTCCTGCAATAGCTGCCACCTTTTGAGCTCACTTTTAACAGCCAGGGCTGTTTCTCCTGACTGGGTGGGATTTTGAGTTGGGAGAAAACAAAGGGCTGACATTGTTTAAGTGCTGTGGTGAGGGGACTGTGAGGGGCAGTTCAGATGAGTCGTGTTGCTGTGGGAAGCCCTGTGGGCTCCAGGGGAACTTCTGGAGCTCAGTGGTAGTTGATCAGAGGAGAGCTAAGGAGATGTCTCTCAGGCAGGTTTTTATCAACTACCACTAAAATGGTGCAGGTTTGTACACCTTGTGGAGCACAAGGGGAGCCAGCCTCCCTGAACTCGCTCCCTTCTCTGTGGAGGATGGATTTCCAGTCAGAAGGAGCACTGGATTGGGTATTTTTCATTTATCTGATTGGTAGTTTTGATCAAATTATTTTGTCTTGTTATCTTCATCTCCCTGTCTTTGATATGGTGATACCAGGTGTTTTCTTTGCGGTGTCATCTCATCACCACAAGTGAAATATAGCTCAGTAAAGACTTGTTTCTCTGCTGCTTGCTGATGATGTATAGGAGTTTTCAGATTTCCTCCTAATTAGTTGTACTCCAGTGCCACAAACCTGTACTGGTACATATTTTTTTGCCTTTGCAGAATTTCATTAACTTCAGGTCAGTTTGCAATCTGCCTGCCTGCATAACAATGGAGAACCACTGTACCTTGAATTTGAGGGAAGTGCTTTTAAAAACAAACCCAAAATGAGAAAACAAGTTTTAAAATCAGTTTTACATTTGAATATTATTCAATTTAAGTCAACCAGTAGTCCAGAAAGAGAAAAACAGAATAGAAAATTAGTTTTTATTGAAAGTTTTTGTCTTTGGGCTTCTTGTTATGGGAGTTGCATACAACAATAAGGACGCCTCTCCTACATACTTCAAATGTATTATGAATGGATATTTTTCTCTATCACTATTAGGATGAAATAAATAACCTCAGTATTAGGGGGTGAGTGTCAGAGCTGTGCATGTGGAATCACATGCTAAAAATGAAAAGGGGGCAAGCAAAAATAGGTTCCTTCAGGAAAAGTCCTTGAAGACAGAACAAAATCTGAGACTATTTCTCTCATTCTGTATTTTTATGCTTTGTGCTGAGAGGTGTTTTGGGGAAAGCCAGCAAGAAGAGTTAATATAAATATGCCAATACTCATTGAAAATCCCAATTTCATCATTTCACTAATAGTATGCTGGAAAGCACAAAAGCAGTCATATGACTATTTCTGGTTCTTAAAAAACTGCTGTGTATGCTGAAAAGAGCCCTAATTTGTAGACTGAAAGCAGAACATTCCAGTTCTGGGCATATTTTATAATCACTTACAATTTTGACAGGGTTAGCCTGGAGCAGAATGAAAATAAGTGTTGAATTCACTTCTTGTGTAATTTCTCTGAAATAAGCAGGTGTTTTCCATGTGGAGTCAATGGGAGAGAGAGGAAAAAAGGCCCCAACCTCTCCTTTGAATTTTTTTATATTTCCTGTATTTTTCTTTATCTTAATGTGGGCAAGTCATAACTAGAAAGACTTTCTTGTAATTGAGTCAATGGGCAGGGGGAAAATACTGGCCAGTGTAAAAAGGCAATCTAACATTGCACTTAAGGAGACATGTTGTTAGTTGAGCCTTTCATAATGACTCTTCAAAAATGTGTTCTATTCAACTTATTAAAGAACATCAGAACTTTAAAAGAAATGTAATTATGTTGTTAGATTTGGGTATTTCACACAGAATTGCAAGAAAGTTCAGTGGCCACTGGTTGAGTTTATATTAAAAAACCTTGAAATGAAAATGAAGAATCCTGCAGCTGAGCTTAATTAAGCTCAAAACTACTTATTGCATGTATAGGTTGTAAGAATAAGATCTCTGTTGGAATATTGAAAGCATCAACAACAACAACAAATCATCTTTAAGTAAAACCTATTTATTATACTTTAAATTAGATCATGGGGCAAAAGCCAAATCATCAGATTAGATGATCAGTGTTTCTTTATGACTATCAAATCAAGGCCCTGGGAGATTGATCACAGTGACCAGCAGACCTCTGGAAACTTTTCAGGGTAAACAAATACTGACTTGTTTTATTTTACACAACGGCATCCTTAAAGCAAGTCTTCCATATCTCTTGGAAATGTCATACTTTTTTAATGCCTTTTTTTTTTTTTGCAGTGTTCCTTCATATCCATTCGTTTCTCTATAATTTCTTCAAGATTTTTTTTTTGTAAATATTTTAGTAAAAATTTCTTTCTCTGTTTGGTGCCATATCAGACAGCTTGCTGTGGAACTCAACCACGTATTCTAAATTTGCTACAGGCAATAAAATATTTAAAAACAGGGTGGAGGGGAAGTAAGTTACTTTAAATATAATTCTGAAAATAAACAGCTTTTATTTTTTTCAGCCTACCCATAACGCTGAAAGTATCAAGAGCATAAAGTTCTGCTGGAAATATGTAAATTGATGTGGTTATGTGCATTATGGGATGCATATGCTTGTCCTTCACCATTATCTTTTACTTTCCTCTCCACCTTTATGTGAACTCTTGACTATAATTCTGCAGGACTTGTGGATTAATAAACGTTTTTGGAAAAATACCTGAAAGTTAGGTTGTTTTTTGAGCTTCCAAACTGTGAAAAGCAGTGCTTATAAAAATTTCTGCTGTTCAGAATTGACTTTTTTCCCCTTTGGATTTTTATTGCCTCTGGACAGGTTAAAGCAGTAAGGCCTAAAAATGAACCTTCTTTTGAAGCAAGCAAGTATTATTGAGTGTTTCTAGGGCATAAGATGATTTTATTCTCTACATCATGTTAACTGAGACATCTTTATGCTAAAAAAGAAAAGTGTATGTGCTCCTTAGGTTGATCAAGCAAATATTTCTGTATATAATATAATGAGGCAGCAATATGCAAAGAAAAAATACCAGAGAAAGAAACATGAAAGCTTTTTTTTTTTAATTTGATGTTGGTGACTAATTTAAAGTCAATAAAATAATAATATGTAACAAAATATTAATTTTAATCAATAATGGGTTTAATAAAAGTGGGTTAATTTGCAATGAGTAACACTTGGTGGAGAATGGGAACCTGTACACTGGATAATAATGAGGAGTGGCTGCCTAAGCTTTAAACTTGCTCTCTGCCTTCATCCACACTAACTTGATTTTCTTGGCATGAACTAGATGAAAAATATTTTCAAAGCTGTTTCCTCAACAGCAAAATGTTTTCATAATGAAGCACTTGTGAAATAGCGTAGCATGAACTGAAGATCGCAGTGCTATGAGAATATATATATATACATGAGGGAAAAACCCCTGTAATTTAATTACTCTTTTTGGTGGCAGTATATAATACCTGGTTATTTGTTTGCTTCTGCTTCCACACCTGATCTATGTTATTTTCATTATTTTCATTATAAATAATTTCAGTATTGATGTAAACTTGTGTGTCTACTCAGATGTCATTTGATAAGTAAGATTTCGCCGTCGCGTATGTCTTGATAGGTTTAATTTTTGTTTCGCACTAAAGATGACTTTTTATTTCTTTTAGCACTACGGTTCCTCATTTATTACTGTTTTTATCTTCAGTCCAGTGGGTGGGATTGTTAACTCTGAAGTTAATTTAGCTGTGTAAGCATGTACCACACTGTTCTCCTGACGTGTGGGTCAGGGGTAAGATTGTTAGCTACAAAACTAATAGGACTGCAAACCCTAACTGGCTTGCCTATGTCAGCAAACATTCTTAGATATATCAACTAAGAAGCTCTTGTTGAGTTAGTATTTCATAGAAGGGTTTGGGTTGGAAGGCACCTTAAAGATCAACTCGTTCCAACATAGCCATGGATTCGTTCCACTATCCCAGGTTGCTCAAAGCCCCATTCAGCCTGGCCTTTAACACTGTCAGGGATGGGGCTTCCACAGCTTCTCTTGGAAAACCCTTTCCAGAGCCTCATCACCCTCATAGTAAAGAATTTCTTACTAAAATCTAATCTAACCCTGCCTGCCTTCAGCTGAAGCCACTTCCCCCTTATCCTATTGCTGCATGCCTGTGTGAATGGACACGTGCAGGTAACCAGGTGACCATCAAACCACAGCTGAAATGCAAAGAGGAGATTTATTTCATTGCCTCTCTAACAATGCTGGGCAGCAGAGACTCACAGGGACTGGGACTTGGGCTCCATTAGGCTCAGTTCATCCTTGGGCTGCTGCCTTCCCCAATACTCAAAGAGCTTTGTTGCACACGTGGTTCATCACAAGGCTGTGCCTTTATGATTTCTATCTCCCAGCAGGAGGCTCAAGCTTGTGTTTCAGAATGTGTTATCTGCACACAGGCATTCCTCAAAGCAGGTGGAGGACGAACAACAGTAGGTGTAATGAATGAAGGTTTCCCACAGCAACGTTGTTAGCATTCTCAGCTGCAAGGTAACTTTGAGCAAAACTATTCCCTCTTCACCAAATCTTCTGCTTTTAACCCTTTCCTCCCAATGATGCCCTAATAAGAACTCCCATCTTTCTTGTAGCCCCCTTGAGGCACTGGAAGGCTGCTATAAGTTCTCCCCAGAGCCTTCTCTTCTCCAGGCTGAATGATCCCAACTCTCTCAGCCTGTTTTTGTAGGAGAGGTGTTCCTCTGATAAATGTTTCCAGGCAGTGGGAACTTCCCTGGACTGTCATGACTTCTCAGATGTGCTGGATGGTGACTTAGCCACTTCCTCAGGCAGTTCCCTCAGGACTCGTGGATGTATCTCATCAAGACCCGTGGATTTGTGCACTTTTTAGTTCCTTAGATGATCTTGAGCCTGGTTTTCTCCTGCTGTGGGCATGTCCAAGTGAGATGTTGCTGTCCTACAGTGAGATGTTCAAGTCCTATTCTCCCTCACTCTGGGGCCGTCTCAGGCATCCGAGAGAGGTGAAATGCCTCTGTCCTGATCAGCCTGGGGGGTCAGGAATCCTTCCCATACTTGGCAGGACAGCTGTGGGTGCTCCAAATATCTGAGACCCCTGATAACATCTGTGCATCCTATTTCTTATGGCTGCTGCCCTGGCTCTGTTGGGAGATGAGGATGGCAAGCTCTGCAATGCTCCTCAAGGAGGCATTCCCTTGGTCTTGTCACTGTCACCCAGCTGCAAATGAGTGATAGTCCTGGGCACCTTGGGTGATTGATGGTTCTGTTCATCTCCAGCAGCCTCACCCAGCCTCTGCTCTTCCTTCCTCAGCTCCTGCTAAATAACTCCAGCAGCTTCTCAAGGATTTCCTCTCAGATGCATTTTTCCTGCCTCCAGGCCATCCCTAGCAGTGAGGGCACAAGGATGCTCCCTTTTATCCTGCCCTGGAGCACTCTGAGTGCTGCATTGCAGGATGTGGAGTGGACGGGGCGCTCCTGTGCAGAGCCCTGACCCCAGCAGCTGAACTGTGCTGATCCTGATTCATCACCTCTCTTTTAGCCAGCTCCACTTACATCAGCT
>NW_008237447.1:316685-492169 GCF_000691975.1 Corvus brachyrhynchos | reverse complement strand
ATGACAAGAGTTCTGAATGCAGCAGTGAGAACTGTAGGGCAGGCTGAAGAGAGATGTTCTCACTCCTCATAGACAGGAACAAAGTGGCAAAGAATTCTTGGAAAAATTATTTTCTTCTCTATGGTGAGGGCCTGACCTTTAAATCACTGGCATTAAGTTAGTAAATAGGAATAGAAACGATCCTTTCCCAGGTCCATCTCTACTGCATATTCACCGCAGATTTGCTTATCGTGAACAGTCAAGCATTAAAGACAGTATTTCCTTTATTTAAGAGTATACCAGATATCATATGACTACAGAAAGTGACATGGGGGTAATCTTTAAATGCTTCTTTTTTCTCGGAACTGATCTCTTAATTTTTTCCCCCATCTTTATTAGACAGGCATTTCACAAAATTCTGGGTAAAAATGTAAGATTAGGAAAATAAATCCATGCTCAGCTTGATAGTTACATCTTGCTACAGCTTTAAAAGTGCTGTTGAGATGATTCGTGCCCCCCCCCGATCCTCTGTTGGCATATTGAGTAATACTGGCCTGGGTAGCCAGGAGAATCCTGTTTTGTAGGATGCCTTTCAATCTTTTTATGTGACATCATTTGTAGTAATTGGTGTTGCTTTCCAGCACCATCTACCCCTTATTGTGGCATGCTCTTCTTTTGCCAGGTTGCCTGAGATTTCTGTGTGGTGCTGGGATAAAGCTACTGCTAAAATCCAGATGAATTCACACCATCTTCCTTTATCTGCCCAATCTGCCCCTGAGCTGTAAAAACATTTCTGGTTATATTGTGCCAATATCTGTTTCTCAGGTTTTTTTATTCTTTTCTGTGTCTCACTAAGTTCTGTAGAGAATGTTTAGAAGTACAGTCATAGGGGTTTTTTTTCTTTATTTTTGTGCTTACCTAGCACAAAAATTACTTTGTGCCTGTGTTGCAAAGCAAGTTCAGAGACTGAAATGCATTTCTGAGTCATCAAAACATGAGCATAAAGAGAAAGACTTCTGGAGCTGCCTAGGGGATCCAAATGCAAGTGTCCCACTAAACTGAGAAGGAACAGGATATCTTGATTCCTTAGCATCATTGGTTTGTACAAGACTTAATAATTAGCCTAATAGCAACACCATCTTACTTCTCATTAAATTACATTTGTGTCAGCAGAAAAGGCTTAGCGGTTTTTGCACATAAAATGCCATATGCTGAAAAATACAAAGTTCATCTTAAAGGTCTTGTTTCTATTTTGCCTTCAGATCAACTGGAATTCTGTTTTGCAAATGTTAGCACATTAGAAGTCATTCCCCTGTTTATTTTTTTTTTTCTCTTCTTTGTTCCTGAGATTCCTGTTCCTTCTTCCAAAGTAAGCATCACCTTAGAGCAGCAGCAGCTGCTGTGGTGGGGACAGCATCTGTGGGGAGAAGATTAGAAACACCAAGATGTGTGTTCAGCAACTTCCATAAATGTCAGATTTAAATTTGTTTCTGCATGTAAGTCAGAATCTTCAAACCTAAAAGACAGCTGTTGCTCCAGGGGGACTGGGACTCTGCCTTGGGATATGATGGAGAACTGAAGAAAATCTGGTTTTGGTCCAGAACTTTGCTCAAATTCTGCCTGGGGAAGGAGATGTTCAAGGTGGCAAACCTACAAACCTACTTTCTTTCTTTCTTTCTTTCTGTCTGTCTATATATCTATCTATCTATCTATCTATCTATCTATCTCAAACCTATAGAAAATACCACCTTGATTAACAGCTGTTTTTAAGATTATCTTTCAAGACAATACAAACCACTCTGGCAAGCTGGTGTTGAGAATCTTCTAAAATGTATTTTTCAAAGTGTTTGTGTGGGTTGATATTTCATTTTTGCTTCAGTTCTGGAGATGCAGTTCTAGAAGGACATGAAACTCACAAAGGAAGGACCGAATTCATCCTGTATTTCCACCAGAGGAATTTTTTTCTGAATGAAAGCAACAGAAAGCATTCTAAGCAAAATTATAACTTTAAACAATAGTGGGTCTAGAAAACTCAAATATGCACTAAATATGCAAATTTTTTTAAAATGGAATAAGGAAAAAATAGTTGTCTCATCTTACTGTGTGTCAGTTCTTCATCCATGCATGATTCTTTATAGAATTGTGCAAATAAAATATTCTTTCTAGTTTTAAAAACAGGTCCCTGGGTTCTTCTTGTCTGTGAACAGGCATTGGATTGTACATTATAATTTATTTATTTTACAAACAATAATAAATGTTATTGAGCATTTATGAATGTTTGTATTTACAGAAAACCTTCAATATGCAAACTATATTCCTGCAAATTCTCTGTAAACTAAGTGAGGCTCAATGGATCAAACCCAAGTCTTCTGAGTCCTGATGTGTCATCAAAAGTTGATAAACATTCTTAATCCTTATTAGTATTCTCCCATGCTTCCAAACATTTTTATGGGTTGAGATTTATCCATGTGGGTCTCATGCAGATCTTGGGACTCCATAAAAAGTCCAAAGCATCACTGGTAAAATACAGGGAGTTTTTAATGAGGAATAACAGCTTTCTGTGCCTCTTTGGTGTTTACCACTTACAACAAGAAGATAAGTAAAATACATTTATTGTGCCTCTTGTTACACAATAATTTTTAACAAGTGCTGTTTTAAAAATATGTATCTCTACTGCTAAAAAACCCTATTTTCTTTCATTCTCTTTTTCTAAAATAGTATGTTCAAAATACCTCAGTCTTGTTTGTTATAAAGCTATTGGCAAGCATCTGGATTAAAACATTGGTTTAGGTGATAAAAGCAAAAGACAAATATGGATGATTAATGGGTTTTTGCAGCTTCTCAAGTACCAGCAGTCTTCCAGGTGACTTTTATGAGGGAAATATGGATCTAATCCAGTATTCCTTTAAGCTGCAGTGCATGAAAACTTAGTCAACTCTCAAATGAAGGACATGTGATGGGGTGTACTTTTCACTTTTTGGGTTGTTTATTAAAGACACCAGTAAACAGAGTGGTCTATGATTGAAATCTATTTTTGATAGGCACTGATTGTTAGAAGCATCTCTTCAAACTTGAAACAGATTTAGATTCTGAGCATCATCTCTACCACAGAGCCAGAATTTATATCTAAAGAAGACAGAGCACAGAAAATAGAGCCCATAGCTGCTACAATAGATCATCTTATGTATTTTTCATTTAATTCTATTCACTATCCCAATTAGGGTACAGAAAAAAGGCATTTCAAATGGAACTTGTTTTACTATTCCAGCCTTGCTCTTGTAAAATTTGGAAACAGTGCAGCCTGTAAAGAGCAGTGGTTCATTTACAATTCTATTAAATCAGTCTTTGTATGTTTGTATGCACACAATAACACAGTAGCTGTGTGTTATTGATTAATATAGTGAAGCTGCTTTTTAATATGTACTTTATCTTCTTTTCTCCCCTCCTGCCTTTTATTTTTTAAAGTCTAGTTAAAATTCATTTCCATGGGGATAAGAAAAATTAAAAAACTCAAATTCCCCCTAATTTGTAGTTTTCCACATGTTTGCTGCAGTCCTTCCCCACTTACTGGGCAAATATTCTTGAGATAAAGTATTATTCCATATCTAAATATAACCAGATTTTTTTGTTTGTTTAAGAGCATATGAAAATATTGACAGTACTTTTAACTTCAGAAATAACTTATTTGTTTCTTCCCACTTCAGAAAACAAATCTCGTGGAACTAAATATTGAACAAATATTTTAAAGGCACAAGGCATTTATTTCTGCCTGAAATTGTAACCTCCAAAGACTGGATCTGACAATAAGTTTCGCTTGCTATTCACTTGGTAAAAAAAGTGTGTGGGGTTTTAGTTTGTTTGGACTGGGTAGGAGGAGAGGTTTGAATGGTTTGGTTCTATCATTTCCTTGTTCTTGTTCTGTGAGAGTAAATTTCAGATAAAAAAATTAAAATAGGTAAAATTAAGGGGTAGATTTTAATTTTTCTCCATGTCATAGACCTTTTCATTTATTTAATTTCTACTTAAGGCTGCTTTTCCTGATGTGCAGAACATAGAAAACAGAGGCAAGTCTGTTTCAAGGAAGGTCTTTGCAGCTACCACAGGCAGCATCAAGCAGTTCCAAACCCATTCAAAGAGGTATTGTCTTGTTTGTACTTACTGCAAAATTAGACCTGCTTATTAAACAGATTCACGATTCAAGGCTCTCTGCGAGCTGTAAGAGCCAAGCTCTAGTCTCTGCTATTTTGATGCAGTAAAAAACCATTCTTTTCTTACAGCTTCTGATTTCATGGACTAGTAGGTTTTGCTATAAATGGTGTAACAGTGTGTCTGCTTTTGAATTTCTCTCCCAGAGGAAGGATAATGCTGACAGTAACTACCATATCCAGATTTCTTTTCTTCTTTTCAAAAGGCCATGCTCACTGTCAGTGTTTCTACAGCAATTTATTTCCAGCATTTCCCTGTATTTATTTTTACACTGCAACTGCACACAATTGTCTGAGAAACTTAGTTCAAACAAAAAAACTGTTCTTTCAGAAAGCTAACAAGAAATCTTAGGCCGTTCAAAACAGAATGGCACAACAATATGTGACTGGCAGCTAGGCCACTAATGACAGCATGGTGACTCAAAGGTCTAACAGTTTTAAATAGTCTGAAAATAGAAAGCTTGGATTTGGAGGCTTTGCTATGTGTTTGAAGAAAAAAGAAGGTAGAAAAACCTATGGTAATCTATTTCAATTAAAAGCTTAGGCTGGGGTGGTGGTTGTGATCTGGTCATGGAAGGTTTACTGCAGATAAATAACTTGCTAAAAGGATTGTATCTTCGTTTTTTTAAAGGAAAGGGTATGCGTGTGGGGGGGAAAGACAACTCAAGGCCAAGGGTATTAAACAGATAAATTCACCCTCAGAAACAGCCTTGTTTGTTATCATAGGAACGTCCAGTCTCTCCGATTTTGGGTTGTAAGTAGGACATTAGGATATAAAAGTCTAGATTAGTTGAAGTCTACTGAATCTGAGGCAAATATAACAGGTAAAATTCCTTTGCATGCCTTTGTAGTTTTTTTTTGTTTGTTTGTTTGTTTTTTTCCATTTGTTATTTTTCTTATTGACTTTACCCAGGGATTTTCTTTTGTACAGGAGTGTTTGGTTAGATGGGTTGAGCTTTTTTAAAATTATTTGTAATGCTGTCAGGTTTTTAGGCATTCTCTACTCAAGGCACTAAAGGAAGAAATTTTTTCGGGGCAAGACAGCTTTGGAGGATGCTGTGGGGTTCTTAAGGATAGTCAAGGCCTTCATAGAGTCATTAAATATCCAGAGTAAGAGATTGTAAAGTAGAAAGTCTTTGATTCCTGTAGGTACCTGGCTTGAACCCATTGCAGGAAGCTCTTTAGCATTCATGATATTCAGTAGAAATAATAATTAAGAAGCATTAGGCATGCCACTTGGCAACCATTGCCTAATAAATCCGAAATTCAAAATTCAGTTTATTGCAAAGCAGCTGACTTGTTGGATACTGTTTTCTTCTTATGGAAAGCAGATAACAAACTTACTGTTCATTTCCCAGAAACTGGACTCTGGGCCTATAAAGCACGGTTTTGGTAGAAAGGACAACAATTCCATCACTGAGTTTTTTCAGAATGGCTAAAATTTGTATGACTTAAACTATGAAATTTTCACCTTTTTGTTTAAAATTACCATCTTTAAAAAGCCAATTGAATCTGGATATTGTGAAAGAAACATTAGACTATTAGTTCTCAACTGAATGATCTTAAGTCAAAACCAACTTTTAAGGTTTGGACATAGATTCGCTTTGATTGAACTCAGTAACTCAAATGTCTCTGTTTGTGGTCAGTGCTAATCCATAAGCATGTAGCTAATAATGTAATGGATGTTTATTATTTTTTCAATAACTCTTGAGGAGGAGGTATGTTGAGTCAGATGGAGTGGGAGGAGAAGAGTTGGATCCTGAGGTTTATAATATTTATGTGTAAGAGGAAATTGTCATATTGTGTAATATTTTTGGCTTTTGATATTTTTATCCTGTGTTTAGCTACGGTAGAGCATTGTATTTTTATGAACTTGGTAGGGGTAGCTTGTATTCCCCTGCTCTTTTTTGTTTTTCTGCTTTTTTCAACTTTTATCTTTAGGCACAAAGAGGGTAGAAATGAAATATGTCTGAGGGATAGCACTGACAGCAAGACCCCATTTACACCTGCCAGTGAACAGCATGGGTACAGCGTTATTGAATCTTCTTTTTAGAAAAATGAAACTGTCAACAAATGGAACGTGCTGCACTTCTTTTTATAGTGTCCCTCAAGATTCAGGTGTGATAAAAAAAGAAAGAAAAACACAGAAGTTATAGGTAACAATGCAATGTGTTGGGAAGGGGAAGCACTTGTCATGAAATCTGTGCTCAGATATGCACATGCAAGTCCCATAGAATTTTAGCAAATCCAAAGGCACAAATTAGCTTTAGGAAAAAAAAAAAAATTTGGTTGGAAGATAGTTGGGGTTTTGGTGATTCTAGCCTACAGAAAGGCCCTAAGGTCTCTCTGCTGTGCTCTATAGCATAGAATAACACTTTTTTCCTTGTAATGGCTTTCCACAATAGAGACAAATTTGCGTTGCCATGTCCCTTCCTACCTAGCAGATGGAAGGAGTGAAAAGTGAAATTGGAAGTCTGTTAAGGGTGACCAGAATCTCTGAGATTACCCCTGTCAATTCTCTGGGAGGATCAAACAAACAGAAAAGGTAAGATCACAAATCCTTCAGGCTCACCTTTGTAAAAAACCCAGTCAAGTTTGCTGCGTAACTACTTCAGGAGCATTTTCATCTTTGGTGGGGGACATGGTACCTGCTCTAGGAATGTCTTGTGTCAGTAGGAGCACTCTGACAGTAGCATAAGTGCATCTAAGCAAGAGGCTGTATCAATATGGAGCATATATTCAGGTACAGAGAGTGTTTACCTAATAGGGATATGCATGGATTTCAGTGCTTGTGAATGACACATTCAGATTTTGGTGTGCATGTTACAGCAGTAAGGCCTTTAACTTCAGTGTAGGATTATGTGGGACTTGAAATTGAAGTACAAGGCTTTTACTGGCATGTGTTTGACATAATTGTACTACTTATTATTTGAAAGCTTAATTGCAACCAAAAAATTGCCCTCGGTCTTTCCTCTTTGCTGCACCACAGTGTGTTTGGGGAGAAAGCAAGAGGTAAAGATTAGAGGAGCCCCACTTTTGAGCTGCCTCAGAATGAGTTTTGTGTCATTCTACCATTTTAAATTGTATGGTTTTCAATTTCTAGAAATCTAGCTGTTTGGGTCACCACAATGACCCAAATATCCCTGTGGCTCTGGGCAAGGTAAATTGTCTCTTTCCTCTGTAAAAATGGAAATGATGATATTTAACTTAAGTGTTTTGAATTGTTCTGATGGGAAAAGGCATAGTGAGCTAAACATATTTACTATTTCTGATCCTTTAGACTGCTATCAGTTATTTCAAGTAGTTTAGATCTAAAATCTAAAGCAGTGTCTGATTTGAGACAGGCAGCATTGAGGAGTGAGGAAGAGAAAAGGAGAGAGCAAATAGTGCTGTTCTTATCCACCCCTCCCTGGATAAATGAACAATGACTGCTCTGAGTTCCTTAATCTGGGATTTATACCAGTCTTAAATGTGCTTAGTACAGCACTGGTGAAAAGATGGGCTGTGTATTGCAGGCACCTCATAAAGAAATGCTGTGAATGGCATGCAGAACTGGTGTGATATTCTTTAACTGCAGTAAATCATCTTAACCACGATGCCAGTATATTTATCCTAAGGATATGTGCTATACTTGCATGAAATATTTGGTTTGTTAAATTTTATAATCTTTTGAATCCAAAACGTACGATATAAGCAATGTACATTTTCTTCAGTGCTTTGTAGGCTTGAGCAACTGGTTTGGATTGAGTAGAGTATATTTACTGAAATCCAACAGTGAATTGGCAGAACTTTCATTTATGTGTCATCTGTCTCATATGTGGAAAGAAGAAGATGAAATAAATGACTGAATGATATCTGCTTGAGTTCTGCTTGAAAAGATAATACTCCTGAGGTAACTTGTTCTTCTGTTTTCAAGAGTTGCAGAACTACTGTAATAATTTTATTATTTATTTGGAGCTAGAGAGGTTACTTTGATTCAAGATAAGTATTTTAGTAGACAAGCCAGAGCAGTAAGTCAGAATAGATTGAAACATGTCGCAACACCCATATTCCTAAACTGCTCCCACAAAGTTTGTTGTTCTAAATCCCCCAGGTTGCACACCTATCTCAGTTTCCCCTTTCCCATATGGTGGTGTTGTACCAAATGCAGCAGATTTGCAGGTCTGTCAGCCCTTTCAGACTTTCACAGCTCTGCACCCCAGTGAAGTCCCTACATCTTAGGGTCCCAGCAGCAAGTTCCTGTGCTTGAACTTATGAGCATGTCATTCTGCCTGCTGACTGGCTTTGGTCCCAGCCTTTTTTAGCCTTCCACATTCCCCTTTTCTCAATATCTGTTCTTTTCATGGCTGATACCTGAGTTTTTAGTTTTTGATCTGGTTCAGCTGCTCCCACATTTCCTGCCTGGATTCTAACATGAGAGTATTTAGTTTTCACATTTTCTCACGGAAGAAGCTTTGTTTTTCCAGAGGTTTTTCCCTGACAGAAACCTCTCTTTCAATTACTGCTAGACTTCCACATCTGATTTTATAGCACCAAGGTCATGTGCTTCACCAATTCTTTCCTTATTGTTTCCAAAATTCTGGCTTGTTTTCAAATTAAAGATTTTCAGTAGGCTGCATCTATGTCACAGCACCTTGTCTTCATTCACCTTCTCGTGAGGAGATTGCTCCTTTGCTCCAGCAACTTCTCTAATCTACTGGTTCAGTTTATTGCTGCATCAATGTGCAAATAAACAATCATGGTGGTGCCACACCTGTTTCAGATACCTGGAAAAAAGGACAAAATTAGACAAATGAGTCTATGCAAAGCAACTGGCTCAGCTGCATTTCATCTATTACTGTGCAAGAGAAAGCCATTACCATGACATAACTAAAGATTTCTGAAGGGATTTTAACTGGCCTCTGCAAGACACGATTTCAACTTGTTTTTCAATACAAGTAAAGACATTTTCTGTGGGATGGACTGTCAATACAGTTCTAACACCCTGAACCCAGTGAAAAAGTGAAGGCACGAAATCTACATGTAACTATATGGTGTTAATAATGATGGTTTTGCCTTTGTGCGGCTGAAGGCAAACTTTAAAGGTATTCAAATCTTGTGCAGAGATTATTTCATGCTCTGCTGAAAAGCTGTGAAACAAAGGGACTGCTCAGCTGCACAGAAACTCACTCTGATCTGCATGGGAAATTTAGGTTGACAAACTGTAGTTACCTGAGGTTGAATCTGACCAAGACACTGAGATTAACAATTTTGCACTTATCAGGAGAGCCATGGGAACTTTAACAGCATCTGCAAGCGGCTGGGATCTTGGTTTTACATCTTGTGTTTCTTCAGAGGGAGATATTGTTGTATCCCCACTGACACAACAGCAACTGGACAGCCACAACAGCCCCCAGGCCCCTCTGTCTCCTGTGCTTGGCTCACTGTCATAGGACACAGGAAGAGTGGCATTTGTGCACCCTGGGAATTAGACTGTGCAGGCTGAACATGAATCTTGACTCCCACAGCTGTACTGAAAGCAAAGCAAAGGGACAATTGTGCCAGTGAAACTGGGTTCTTGTCACTACAGGTTTTATCTGAAAGAGGGATGAGCTTGAGGCTCATATCATGATGCAGAATTCAGACTTCCTAGCAGGGCTGATGTGCCAGTGCAGAGGTCACCTCCTGCTTTCTCTGCAGGACCCTGTCATTCTCTCAACCTGCTGCTGCAAATGCTTCATTGGTCTCAGTCAGCACTAGCCCCATTTAGCAAAACCCAGCCTTTTTGAGGTGTTCAAGTACTCTGTTCCATGCCAGCTGGAACAAAATCAGAGTGGTCTCACAGACAACTCGGTCTGCAGGTCAGGTGGAGGGAGGGAGGGAAGGCAGTGATGAGCAGCAAGGAGCACTCCGTTCCAGGCAGTGCATTTCTGGTGTGAACAAAGTCACCTCTCAGGATACTTCCTATGTATTGTTCCAACATTTACCTGGGCTAATTTGCCTGGTTAATTGCCAGTTTGATTCAGTACGAGGTGTTTTGTGGCTGAATCCCAGCGGACTTCGGGAGCTGCCCAGGGAAGTGGTGGAGTCACCATCCCTGAAGGTATTTTAAAGACTTGTAGGCATGGCCCTTAGGGACATGGCTTAGAGGTGGGCTTGGCAGTGCTTGGACTTGATGATCTTACGCGTCTTTTGACAACCTGAACAATTCTATGATTCTAATGTTCAGACATTCTAATTCAGCAGCTAATCAGCTGGGTCAGTGATGGTTCAAAATAAACACAGTGTGAAAACAAAGTAGGTTTTGTGTATTGAACCTTAACTGCCTGTAGAGTTTTACATGCTTTGCTAAATTGAAATTTCATATGCAGAGAATACCTGCAATACCACAGTGGCTTCTCAATCCCATGCTTTTGTGATAACTTCCTTTCAAGAGGAGAAAATAAAATGTAAACTTAATTGCTTAAACTCTGAAAAATGCTTTTCTTTGAACTCAATGAAGCACAAAGATGAATAGTTTATTACTAAAGGGAATTTAGCTCTATTTACAACTGCTTGTACTGTGAAATTGGTTATTTGTGATCTCTAAAGACTTGCTTTCTTTTCAGGGATATTGCTCTGTAGCTCAGACTGCAGTGGAAAGCCAGACTGTAAGAAAATTACAGACTCTAGGACAGCCTGTTTTGGTTTTTATGGAAAATAGATATGAAGCTTTACCAACTTTAGGATTCAAAGCAGGGAACTTGTTAAAAATCACTGAAATGTAAAGTAACAAGCACTGATGGTTTTAAAAGCAATTATTCTGAAATAGTAGATAAATGCTGTGCTATTTGTGCCTGCTACCTCATTTACATCTCCAACACTGCTAGACCAGCTTTGAAAAACTGTCCTAAACACAAATATATATAACAGATATAACGAAGTCAGTTAAGTGTGATGGACAAATGCATCCCACACAAAGTTCTTCATGTATTGTGAAACTGGTGATCACTGTCTGGTGACCTCCTGCACAGCAGCAATGTAGGCCAGTGATTTAGCACATGCACAGGGACTTCTCAGCTGTTCTGGAAGCTCCCAGCCAAGCTGGCCAACTAAAATAGAAGCTCTTCCTTGTGCAGCAGGATAAACCAAGATTTTTAGATGTATCAGCATTTTCTGGGTCATCTTGTCACATAGAAGGATTGTGTCCAGCTCTGAGCAGCGTTGCTCCAGAGCAGCTTTCAGACTGAATGGAATTGAGGAAAGATCATTGGAACACTGAGATTCTCTTACCCAAAGAGAAAAAACCTGATCTGTTCAGCTCTGGCAAGAACTGAAAGGATCATCTTTGCAAGGTTTTTTCCAATAGAACTGTGTGGATGTGGGGATACTGGAGGAGGTAAGAAAGCTGACACTTCTCAAATAGTGTTTGATGGCTTGATAAGTGGGATTATATAAAGAGGGTAAACCCACTAAAATAGCAGAGCAGGGAGACTGCTGAGGCAGGAGGCACATTCCAGGTCTCTGTTCTTGTGAACAGGTTGTCTTTAGCAAATAGCTTAACTCTGCTAGGAAAAATACTGAAGGGCTACTTAAAAACATTTTTTTAAGATTATGCATTTCTGTTTTAAAACGCAGCTCTGAAGGCACAGAGTGGGTGATGAGGGTTTCTAGTTAGATTTTAAAACTCAGGTGGAACTAACTGTGGTCTGCATTGCAAAGAAAATTAATTGTTTTCATCAATTATCTATGAATAGTAGGTGAAACTAAATGCATGGTTTCTAGTGTACCTACCGTGTTAGTTACTAGTCTCAATAATGCACAATACTTGCTAAATTAACTGAAAACATCCACGTTCTAAATGTACAGATACTCCCTGCATGTCACACACACATTCAGAGGACCTGAAGGTCTTGGTTTTACTGTGAAACAAAAACCTGTGGTGTTTAGTCACATTTCCATGAAAGACTGGTACAGCAGGTTTCATGCAAGATGAGCAGCTACTAAGATCATGCCAATAACACCATTTAGGTACAAAACAATTTAAAAAATGCATTAAACCATCCATATCATGCATTTTAAGGGCCACCATTTGCCAATACCTTGCCGGTTTATTACATTTAAATTAGACAGATACACAAAAATGATGGCATCTGAAACCTGATTTTGAAGACCACTGTTGCTTGGTGTATTTAGGTTTTTTTGGTGTATTTTCATCCTGCATCTTGGTTTTGGCAAGCAGCTCCCTTGTTTCAGTTCTGAGAGGGTGGATCATGTTGCCAGCACTATCCTGACTGGTTTGGTCTCAGCCCCATGCTGTTGCGAGCACCTGCTTGGTGTTTTGGCTCAGAGATTGTGCAAATCTGTCGAAGAGATGTGTCACACTTGTCTGTGGTAGAGTACTCTGAGTATACTCATTACAAGTACATCTGTATTACTTTCTACTTCTGACCCTCCTGTTGTGAGCCATGGAGTTGGTATTTTAAGGCATTTAAATCCAGTATTTTAATCAAGTCATATACAACATTTACAGGGAAGGGTGAAGCAGTTGGAATTACCTTGGAATCTGAAGCACTTTTTGGTGTAGGGGTTAAATGCTGTTGACTGCCATATTCAGTTTGCTTAGAACTCTCATAAGGAATGTTTTTGCCAACTTATCTCTCTTGCAGTAGGAGTTATGCCTTGAAAAAGGGGTTCTCTTGTCCAATAGGAATCAAGGTGTTTAGATGGGCATACGAGGCTGTTTGCCAAATGAAAATGCTGAAGAGATTCTAAGTTTGCAACTGGTATTTCAACAGTCACATTTCTGCATGCTCAAAATTTAAGCTTTGGTGTTTCTTCTGGGGAATTGCCAAAAAAGAAGTACAAAAAAATCAAATCTAATCACAGAAATTACATGAACCTCTCCATCATGACAACAGAGCTCCAGTTCTTGTGAAGGATACTTTATGACAAGATATCAGTTTAGTATGATATCAAATAGGACTGAAGAAAAAAAGAAAATGGAGTGCAAATGACTTCTCATTCATGCCCATGTGGAAATGAAAGAATGTATAGAATACAGCTGAAGGTTTATCTTGGACCTAGGAGAATCCAATGTGGTTTTGTTACTTTTAGGTGAAAATTTGCTGACTAAAATTTGCTTATACCTTCAGGTGGATGAGAGAGCTTAAGAAAGTTTGCAGATGGGACTTGGAGTTCAGGTGATCTGGACATATAGGAGATGTGGACTTTGACAGGGAGGTTTTGCTGAGGTATAAGAGCTGATGAACACAAATAGAGGTTGAGAAACAGACTTTGTACCAATTCTCTGTGCTATATAGTGAATTAATTTAAATCATCACCACTAATGTGGTAAGGAAAACAAACTGGCCAAACCAGAAAACCTATAAAGCAACGCCTGCAAGGAAAGCTTGAGTCAACTTCAATCCTGAAAAGAAACTCAATATTGAAATAAGCTCCTCCATGAAACCTGTTCTCCCTGTACATGGTGAAAAGGACAAGAGCAGATTTTAAGAAAAGTTTTCCTAAAATTTTTCAATGCTATAATCACCCTCAGCTTTCTTGTTCCCAAGGTCTTCTCATGTCACAAGTTATTTCCAGTGATCTGTTGGATTTGTCTTGTCAAAGGTTTTCTTTCGTATTCTGAATAGTTTATAAAACAGTTGAAATGAAGGACAGAACTTGGTTTTTGGTAAATCTAATATTCTATGTAAAAAACAAAAAAAAATTCAAATCAATGAGTGGATTAAAAAAACCCCCCAAAATAACAAAACATCTTCTTAAGCAGAAAAATAGAGAAAATTGGGTAAATTATTTGTTGTGAATGATTCATTTTAGCTTGATTTCTATGTTTTGCTTATTATTAATGCTTAAATAGAACAATGGTGCAATATGCAAATTAAGTTGTTTTTATTGTTGCTCTGAACACAGGTATTCTTGCATTGCTTTAAAAAAGTGCATCTTTAGATGTACCTTTGAACAGTCAGTTTGCATATTGATAGCTGATAGTTTCGTGCTAAAATCCATGCAGTCTCATTCTGTGAATATTGGAAAAGTAAGGGCAAGTAAACATGATTAACTGCAGGCTGTGATGCTAAACATATTCCATTATTCAAGCAAATATTTCTCTCTCAGCTAAAGAGAGATTTATGGATTAGCCTCTTCCCTTATTCCCTGGTGGTTATTCCCTCCTATTGTTAAGAATCTAGGGGGCAATATAATGAGATGCTCACTTGGTTACTATCAATAAGACTTCAAATGGGTTTTTTTAGGAAGAAGCAGCCAAATTCATCCCAAGTGCAACATCAACAAAATCAATAATATAACAGTAATGAATGAAGAAAACTGCCTACACCACTGCAAAGTGTCTGTCTGATCATTTTGACTGGGAACATTTTTTAATTTTCAAACACTTTTCTTAATGACATGAAATCTTGGAATATTTATCCAAAAGCTCAGCCTGGAAAAAGGGCCAATCTACTGAAAATCTGTGTCAGCATATTCATGTCACACACACCTTGCTGACCTCAGGAAGGGGCAGGGCTCAGTTCATGGGTGTAGATTGTTAAGGGCTGAAGTGAGAAATTCCCAGAGGTATCCAAAAAGCAGCTGAACTTCTCAAAGCCAAGCACCTCCTTGGAAACCAAGCATCTCCATAGACAGCCTGATTTCATAAGAAAGGTTTTATTTTAAAGTCTTTCCCTCATTTTCTTTCTTGGAATTTCATTTTAACACATGGCTTATCTTTAAAAAAAATACTAGAACTGTGTGCTCTTTCTGTTGATATGAAACAAATCTATCATGATCTTATTGCTCATTTTTAATTAAAATTTTCTATTTTGTAATGCATGAGTCTTAGGCTGACTGGCAATCATTCAGGCTCTTGGAACAGAAGATCTTAGCACAGCTTCATAGAAAATTCAGTGAGAACCTCCTGCAGGAGTTCCTTTTCCCACAATGAGATTTCAGTAAATTACTCCATCCCTTTCAAGAGTAATTGCAATAAATCTGCTATTACCAGCAAACATGAAATATGTCAGTGCATCACAGTTCATTACAATAGGATCTCCATTGTGCACTAATAATAAATAGTAATGCTCAGATAACAGACAAGAAAATGTAACATCTGAGCACTGAAGGAACATAAATAAGGATCCAAACTCATCAGATGGTGTTCAGAAGAGAATAAATGGATGCCCTGTGGACTTCTATCAAAGTGATGGATGAAGGGTTTTCTTTTTTGACTACTGAAAATGCAAAGAAATAAAAAAGTATCCAGTGCCTAGAATTCCAATGGTTTCCCTGCATTTTCAGCAGCTCTCCTCTTCGATGAATAATTGAGGGCTGTGAGCCCAGAGTGTGAAGGACAACTGCTCTGGCAGGAATATCTGAGATCATAATCCACATTGTAGCAGTACCTTGGGCATTTAAAAGGAAATGGTCAAAGAATTCTGCTGTGGGTTTTGTTTTGCTTTACTTCTCAGTGTTTGTAAAAAATCATGATTTCTGGAAAGCATGAGCATATTTCCTTTTGTTCTCAGTTCGTCCTCATTTGGAAAGTCTTGATTCTTTCTCTTCATTTCTTTTTGGAGCACGATCCTATTCCGTATGTTTTTTCTGCAGTGCTGATCCTGTCAGTTAACAGCTAACAGTTATATTCATTTTTAATACTATTTTTTGTTCTTTCAAGCAACTCTGTTGAAGCACACTGCACCACAATGCAGCTGCAGCACAGCACACTTTATTTTAATCTTTCACTGATACCAGCGGATGCACAGAAAATGCGACTTACTTGCAAATTATAACTGAATAATTTAAAGCATGGCCAGATTATTATTGTGAGCTCATGAAGGAGAAAATTAAAGGTTTAAGGGACAAACTCAATTCTGATCTAAAACTACCGTAACATGTGGAGATAGTAAAACGTACATCAGTAGTGAAAATTGGTCCAAATATAATTTCTGAATTGACAGTGTGTGTGGATAATCTTGTGATGACATTTTATTATTTTTCAGGCTGAAACAGAAGTAATCAAATCTCATTTGTCAAGGCCGGTTTCTTATTTTAAGCATCTGAGCATTTTTTTCTGCAGCTTAGCAGGTGTGTTGAAGGACTTTCATTTTGTGAGGTGTATGGTAGAGGACAGAGACAGGGCACCTTGACTGATGAACGTTCTGAACCTTTGTGGAAACTCCATTCTTTCTTTACTCTTTCTTTACTCTTTCTTTACTCTTTCTTTACTCATTTCCAGCAATTTATAGTTGCTTGCAACTCCAGAAGCCTTTAATTATTTGTGATGGTATTTTCTTTGTAGAAATATTACTCATGCAGTTCTTGAGTGCATGGTAAATATTATTTACAATGTTAAATTTAAATAGCTATGCATTATACCCCAAACAGGTCAAGCATATATATCTATTTCAAACTTCTGTTAAAGTGGCTTCACTTCCATGGCTCAGCAGAAGTTTGAGAGATGCAATGCCTTAATGTTAGAATAAAATTGTTCCACCTGAATCCAGGAGGGTTGCTTTGTTTCTGCAGGAGTTTTAAAACTTAATTATCTTGTCTTCTTCTCTCTTGTCTGAAATAATAACAGCTTTGTTACTTTTAGAAATCAGAAGTGATTGAGACATGGGGCGGAATGGAAAGCCCTCTTGTCTGGGATCCCAGTGCTGCAGCTGATTGTTAGATAGCAAGCCTGGTGATTTCAGAGCTGACGTGCATAATGTCTCAGCAAAGTCTTGCCCTATGCTTGCCCAGGTGTTATGATAATTTTCCTGTCCTGCATGTGTAAAGATTTTAAAATGCAAACTGGGTTACGGAGATTGCCTGGTCTGATCCCGTGGGCAGCATAAAGCGTAAAATAGAAGCTCCTGATTTCAATAACAACAACATAATTTTGTTTGGAACTTATACATGCTTTTTTTCAGTTTTGTTTCTGTTTGTTTTTCAGAATGAAAGTAATCCCTGGAAAATGTATCTTTTCTTTTCCAAGCCTGTTTCCCTTCTACCATTTTCATTCCAATGCTTACAGTCTTAGCACTGGGTAAAATTGCTTTCAATTTTCTGTCTAACTTTGCCTAAATCAGTCCCTGATCTTGTTGTTGCATCTGGTTGTGTCACTCATGAGAAGTTTCTGGTATTAAAAAATTACTTCCTGAATAAGCAGTTACAGGCAGTGAGGACATTTCCTGCTTGCTCATCTCTTGGATAAAATACAGAATGTGAAGCAGGGCTTCCAGGCTTGTCATTGCTCATACAGGGTGTATGGTATTTAGACCCTCCTCCCCACCTGTACTTCATTTACAGAAGACTTTACACAAACCCAATGTATATTTTAGGGTTCTGACTTGATAATTTGTTCTTTAAACTTACCACTAAGACAGAATTGTGAGTAGCATGCTGTCATTTTGACTTTGAAAGTCCTGCCCATGCCATCATTTAGCCAGGGTACTGTAGAAGTCTGAAGGTGCTGCTGTGCTTGTGCTGAGGGATGGATGCAAACCCAGGGCAGTTCTGCCACTTCATCCTTTTCCCATCTTTTATTCCTCAAGTATATCAATATCAAACCCAAATGCAGTCCTTCAGGTTCCAACATTCTTACCACACAGAGCCACTTTTCATATGTTTTTTTCTCCATTTTGCTCTCTGAAGGAAGGGCAGTCACATCTACTGCTTCAGATCTTTATAAAATTTAATGTTTAAACAGTGTCATAGTTCTCAGCAGAGAGATTGAATCAGACTTGCATCAAATTGCGTTCTGACCTCAAGGTATTATCCTCAAACTGAATCCATGGTGCTTCCCCTCATTAGTTTAATGAATGCTACAGCAGTTTGTCTCGGTTGACTTTTTTCATAAATAATTGGAAGTCCTCTTTTGCCATGGTTTAATATCATTTCATGCCCTCTCCCTTAATGATTCATGGCTGATTTGTTAATCCAGAACTCTATTTTCCCTGAAATGCTCCTGTCCACAGTGATTATTCCCATAACTGCACCAAGCTGATTGAGAACTCCAGCTCCTGCCTGTGAACCATTACTCCATCCCCATCACAACAGATGCTGAGGAAATTTACTACTTTACTCTGCTGACTCTTTTTCGACTAGGAAATTTTGATCAGGTGCTTATTATGTGAACAGAGGGTTTGATAGTAACTAATTTGCATTACTTGTGTATTATCTTCCTGATCTAGGAAGTTACAGATTCAGTGTGCTGCCTGCTGACTGAAGCTGAGCCAGCTGCCAGTGTGACTGTGGAAAGTGTTCATGCTGAATTTTCTGATTCCACTGCAAGATAGAAGTTGTTGGGTGAGCAGCAGAAGAGGAAAAATAGGCCCTACTTCTCCTAGACAAATCTGCCTTTGCTTTCCAAAGAGGTCTTTCTTCACTGATGGACTTCCAGAAACTTCCAAACTTGTGTCATGATAGCTGTGCTGTGCTGGGGATAGGGATATTCAGAAGTTGAGATTTAGTTGGTTTATTTGGTGGTATTTGCAAACATACATTAACACTGTATTTCAGATCAGAAGTGGGACTCCCTTGGGAGGAAATCTTTCAGTGGTCACCACTCACCACACCGTCCCCTGGGAAGTGCCCAAATTGGATATTATTTGGACCAGAACAGAGTCAGGCACTTGGCTACACCCAGGGATTGTGAAAATCAGAGAAGTATGACCCCTTTATTTCTTCATTTAAAAATGTTTCTCCTGGGTGCTGAGATGATGTAGCTATTAGTACCAGTCCTGGAATAATTGGAACATTTTTAAGCTTTTTGTAAATATTCATTTTTATACCCTTCGGGTAGCAGTGTGGAGAAGGGCAGTGAAGATCTGCGTCCCCACGAACTTCAGTGCTTTTCTTTGTGTACTTAAAAGCCTTGGTGATGCATTTTACAGTATGTTGGGTTTGAAGTGGTCTGCAAGAAAGAAGTGTGGCTGGGAGAAAAAGCAACACCTAAAAATGTGTATTTACAGGTAAACAAATAACAATATATCCTAGAACAAGTAAATCACAAATAATACTCAGTTTTATCTCTGTACAAGTGTGCAGACTTCAGTGACCAGGGATGTAACTGAAGGCTGATTTAGTGCTAACAGCACAGCACAAACCAAAGGAAAATAGAGATGCACACTTGCACTTTTTGTTTGCAGAAATAAATTCCTGAACTGAAACACTTTTGTGGCCTTGTGTCCACAGTATTCCAATTTTTCTTGATGATAGTGGTGGAGGAGTGGGGAGGAAAATCATGAAGTGAAGCCTCTCACCTATTTATAGAATGTACTGATTTATAGGCAAGGCATGTAGGTGCCCTGTTCTTGCACAGAGCCAGAAAAACAGATCGGTTTGGTGCTGGGGAACACATGGGCTGTGTGCTGGCATCAGATTTAGTGTGAACTTGAGGGGTTGAATTTTTAGGAGGACATTTTGCCATATGTTTGCAGCTTTTAAATGGTGTGTTTTGTTAATGTAAATCATGTCGTTGATTTTTTCGTGACCTCAAATGGATTAAATTCCCAGTACTCTGGCCAGTGGTCTGGATTTGTGTTTTCATTAAAAAAAAAACCAACAAAATCAAACAAACCAAAAAGCAACAACAACAAAAAACACAAACCCACAACAAAAATGAACAAAGCAAAAATTTTTTTCTCACCTATTTTGGATACATCTTTTTCCAACATATCCTGATTTTTCTGTGTCCACTGGATTGTCACCAGCAGTGCAGCTGGCACAGTTGATCTTAGAATTGAGCTGAAGAAGTGCTTCTTTGTTAGATGATCTTAAATATACTGTTTTCTTTGCTGCAATGTTTTTTTTTCATTGGTGTTGGTTTGGGGGTTTTTTGCTGTTGTTTAATTGTTATTGATGGTAACTTGAAGAATTATATCCTCTGTGAAATGGCCAGCACTTAAAAAATTAAGCTATTACAGATCTAAGCATTAATAAAAACAAAGCAATTTAAAAGATTTGTACACCCACACATTCTACACTCAAGCAAAATAAAAAGCAACATTTTATGCAGAAAAGCCCACATATTTCACAGATCAGCACATTGCTATTCCTATGCAAAATATTTATAGACAAGTCAGTGGGTTTTAAATTCAGTTCAATATGGATTAGAGAAAAACTAAAGAAGTTTGAATGAATCAATAAGTTTCTCATTAATACTAGCCTTAGAGTGAGAATGTTTTTTATTAATACAGAACACCATGCTTTGTCTACAAATGAACCTGTCATATCATTTTGTCTTTTGTACTTCTTTCTGCTCAGTAATTATTGATCTATCAACATGAAAATTCTATGGATTTTCTATACAATGCCATACATTTTTCTCATGTAGGAGTGGCTGGTTATTTTAAATCAAGCTACTGTTGTAAAAGAATAAAATATGTCTAAATTGTGCAAATGGGAATATATTTCACTTGTCTAGGGGTTTGACAGACCTCACCTTCTGTGATTGAAGGTGGGGTTTTGTGTAGGAAGTGTGATTTTATTGAAATTACACAAGTGAGTGTTACTTTGGGTTTCTAAGCTCAGAGCGGTAACTTCACAAACATTGCCAAATTCAGGGATAAAGAAAAAAGGTTGTTCAGCTGCAATCTGAGTTCCAAGGAAAAATGTCCCAAATTTGCAGCTCTGCTGTTCTGCTGGGCCCAAGCTTAGTGCAAAATCAGGAGAGAGAAATAGAAAATCACTGGTCTCGTCCTGCAAGGATCTTCATCTCATGGGCCCCCTTGAAATCACTTTTACATCCATTGGGCTGAGCAGTTTGGCGTGGAGTTCACATCTAAACCCTACATCTGATACTCTTCTCTTACAGCCCTTTTGCTTTAGTGCTTGTCCATGGTGGATTCCAGGGAAGCAGGAGATGTGTTTGCCATCGGAAATCCTGTGTGCTGGCCTGTGCTCTTCTGCTGTGACCACTTGTGGGATTCACTGATTCAAAGAGTCAGCAAAAATCTTTGACATGTCACAGAAATAAATCATGTGCATGTCATTCTGGAAGACGCTGTAAATAAATTATAAAAGGGATTAACAGGAACCAGATCACATGTGAATCTATTCAACTCCTGACACATAAAGTCAGAGGTGCTGAATCTCATGCTGTGTCCAAGTCAAGAATATAAATTCTCCTGTAAGGCCTAAAACCTAAGGAAGAGGCTTTTAGTGTTCATGCTTAGGGACTTGCTTGTATCTTCAAAAATGTCTTCTAGAGAGCCTCAAGAGTTATGCGCAGTCATCTTCCTTGCATGTGTAGGTGGGAAATAAGTCAGAAAAAACAGGGAGTGCTTGAATATTCCCAAGAGAGAAGTTTTCCAGGGAGCCTGGTGGGTTTATAACGAAAAATTACTCCTGAGGAAAACAATCAGTAGGGGAAAAAGGGGTAAATCTTGGGGTATCTCTGGTCATGTTGTTGGTATCTACAGTCTCTAGTGCAAGTTGCACATAGCCTCAGGAGCATGAAGATGCTATCACAAATGAGTCTGGGAAATTTTCACGCCTATTAATGAGATCTGGGTTTGTAACATGCTTTTCAAACCCAAATTGTTTTATAGCTGTGCTCTTGTCAGACATCTGCAGCTTATTGCCAGCCAGTCAGAATGGGCTGTGGCCTGCATGAATGATGCTTTAACCCCAGGGGTAACCTCTGCCTGTTGTTGCTCCCCCTTTGAGGGCTGGGAGGGGGAAACTGAGGCAGGGCGAGGGCAGAGCTGTGAGCTCTGGGCTGTCGCTGTCTTGAACTAAGCTGAGTGTGTTTGCTTGGTCACACATCTGCCATATGCTAATCTATGCTGCACCAGAGGTTCCAGAAATATTTGTGGAAGGCAAGAACTTGAAAGAAAGTCCCTGCTTCTCTGTATAATTTAGGCACTGAATTTAGATATCCTGTAGAAAATGTAAAATTGCACATAATGACATAATGGGGGAAAATATATGTGCTGTGTACACAGCTGAACGTGTGTTGTCTAAATAATTCACATGAATATTAGAAAATTTGACAGATTTATAAGTGACTTACCTATTTTTTCCATATAGGTCTTTCCCCTGTTGAAGAAGACATAAATGGGAATATCTCTTTATACAGTTTTGAACACAACAATCATTATCTAGACAAGAAATCCCTTAATTAATGTGCCCATTTGTCATTATGTTATTAGCGATAATCACCTAATGAATGAATGTACTGATCCACAGTTCTATTAGGAGCTGCTTTTGATGCTCAGGCCACTCTAATTGCTACCTGTGCAATTGTGTAGCTCTGGTAAATTGCTAAAGACAGGTTGATGTAAACACAGTGTTCAAATTTAGAAGGAGTGACAGTCCTAATATAGGAAAATAATCAGAATAGATCTATTTGACAAAGCCAGTAATTATTAATTTGAATACCAATTAGTTCTGAGTAGGTAGGTTTATTCCAGCTCTTTCCTTGGACTTGAGAATGCTTGCATTCCATTTCCAAACTCTCCAGAAAAATAAAGGCAAAAATGTATTATGCAAAACCAACACGTGGCTGGCACTTGTCTTTTCAGTGTTTCTATTTACTGCCATGCTGCAAATCCATCTGCTCAAAATAGACAAATTGTCACCCCATTGTTGAATTTAAGTAATAAAATCTATCAGCAAGAGACCTCTGCAGGTGGCGGAAATCGATCCAAGCAGGACAGTGTAAAACACTGAGAGAAGAACTGCTCAGAAGGCTTTTGAAGATATATTGAGATGCACCTGCTTTTCTCACAGCAGTTTATCTCACATTTGGAGCTATTGTCTTTAATGGCATTGTCATTATTTTGGAGGTCTCTGATCTTCTCTTGCAAGTGACACATCATCTATTTATCTGTCTATCTATCAATCAGCTATTTTTGATAGGAACAAAACACCCTGTTTCCCCTCATATTTCCTCCAGTATTACCATGGGGACTAAGCTAAATTGATTAAAATTGGAACTTCATGATTTTTTATTAGCTCTGAAATGCAAATAACTGTCTGCACTTCCTGTAACCAAGTATTAGCAGAGCAAATACAAATTTGCATAACTTGGAAGGTTGGAGCATGGGTTGATTGCAAAACCTGGTGTTGCGGAAGCAAAACTTTTTAAAATAAACTCTCAAGGTTATTTTTTATTTTAGCAACTGAAAAATGTGAAATTAAGTCAATAAAAACTTGTATGTCATTAGCCTTATAGAAAATCTTTTCCTTCCTGCTTTTAAATATATATATCTGGAAAAAAAAAATTAATTCAAGAGTTCAAGCAAGTTCAATATTTTCCTTTTTCTTCTGAAAAGTAATTTATGTGAGACAATTCCCTGGTCTGAAATCTATAATACCTATTAATTTTTAGGAGAAATAGACACTAAAAGAGGTAGAGTGGTGCAACTGTGTCTCTGCAAAATTTGGTGTCTTTTCTGCCTTCAGCATGTCTTTGGATTAGGTACAAGTATAGATTTCGCATTCTTTTTTCTGGGTGTAATAGCACATGCCCTACTGAAAGTGCCTCATTTATTTTACTGTTGGAGTAGTTAATACTGTGAAGAACAGGGATGTTGGAAATAAACACCCTTCAAGGATTTTTTTCTCCCAAACCCTTTTAAAGTGTAGGATAAGGTTTTTGAAACATGGCATGCTGTTGTTTTCAGGTGCTTTATTTTAGGTAAGAATATGAGGTGTAGTCTTACTAAAGTGAAGAGGTTATTTATGATTTACTGAAAAAAGCCAGTGCCTTCACTGGACGATTTTCTGACATTGTTATATATTTTGCCAAGCAATAATTTTTAAAAATAAATTTAAATTATGTTAAACAGGGATTAGCTGTATGAAAGATATGGATTCTCTCAAGTTATCATATCCCAGGTTAGTGAAAGGATTGTTGAAGAATTGGCAAAATAGTATCAGGTAGGGAGAATGAGTTGATGTTTGAGGTGATGGGGTTTAGCAGGCCATGAGAAATGTTAAAAGAAAAATAACTTCATGCAACAGGTCTTTTGAAAGCAGATTTGCAACCGTTGGGCAGATCTGAGAATTTGCAAGGAAATGATGATGAGCCCAAAAGGAATCTCTCTGCTGATTTGCATCTGCCTTTGATGTTTTACATCCTAGCAGAAGCTGTAACTTCAGTTTGATGAAACCTTTGTTATTTGTTGGTTTTTGTTTTTCTTTTTTGTGTACATTGCTGGTGTTTTCTTTTGCAAAGTGGGCAAAATTCAGGAGGCATTTATTGTAAATGAATCAAATGTCTTTTCTTCTTAACAAGAAGTGTATCTTGTGAATATCTAAAGTCTGGAAAAACCACACTGAGCTCAAACTCTTTGTACTCTCAAACACCTGATTCCACACAGCACCAATTATGCCCCTTAAAATCTGAGGCATTTTTTGCAATGCTCTGACAGAAAAAATCTGCTGTAAGTAGTGTAGTGAAAAAGGAACTGGTTAAGTCCAGTGAGTGAATGAGGATCATGTGCTCATGAAACTTTTTTTATTTTGTAGGGTCATGTTTTAAGCAGTTATGGGGAGCTCTGGGCTGTCAGGTGTACAAATACACCTGCTAATCATAAAATTTTTCTTAATGAGAGAAGGAGCTAGGTCACTGGAGCTTTGGTACTGGTAAGAAGAATGCCTTTCTTATATTTTAAGGAAATGTCCTCAAAGGGATGGATCTTATTTGGACACAAATGCCAAGACTAAGTTGGAAACCTTCTAATTTTTTGGAAGGCTAGTTTAGAACATGGTCTGTGTGTTAGGCTAATTAGGTGAAACTTGTGTAACAAAGAATGTTTGGTCACTGTGACAAGAAAACCACTCGGAGCTTTGTTCAGCCAAGCTCAAGATGTGTTGCTTGTAGAAAGAGGATACCTCAGAGCAGTATCATTCAAATTTTTTCAGTTCAGGTTCCTTTTTTTTCCCTTTTGGCAGTTCCTGTAAGGAACACTACTTAAGGAATTTAAATCTGACAGCATGTCAAAGGCCATTTGGATCTCTCAAATTGGCAGGACAAAATATAATCTGACTTAAACTTCATTTCATGATCTCATTAAGAATTAAAATAAATAAACAAGACAGTAGACAGCAATTTGCAGGTGACCATGGCTGCATAAAGGCTCATTAGCTCTTCCTGACCTCCTGTCCTGCTTGCCAAGCCCAGCTTTGATCTAATGGTGCTGTTCCCGGCACACATCAGGCCTTAGCATGAGCTGGGGTAGCCAAAATATCAGTGGGAATTGAGTGAACAGTCCCACAGCACCCTTGTTTTCCTAATTCAGTCGTTCATGTCTGTCCAAAAGCCCCTGACCAAGGGACTGTGGCCTAATACTTTTGGCCAATGTTTTTGTGTAGAAAAGGGGACATTTTGAGGAAGAAAAAGATAAATAGATATGGGTGGTTGTCCTCATCACCCTGTGTGCAGGGATCTCAGTGCTCTCTTTAATTTTCTGTGCCAGAGAGCAGTTTTATTGTCAGTAACAGTCTTCAGCTCTATGTTCACTTTATGCTTGCTGTCTTTCTCTTCCTAGGAGTTAGCACTCCAGTCAGGAGAGCCTCCTCTAATTAATAAAATGCAACCCCAGGTGCTCTGCTGTGTAAGAACACTCAGCACCTGATTCAGTCTCTACAATCGTTGCTGATTGTATAATTTGTATGTCAAAGCAAGGGACACTTGAGATGTGCTGGCCCTCAGGAGGGAACATAAATGAGAGACATTAACAAAACAAACATCAAATTTGAAATCTCTTGTTGATAAGAATTGTTTGGGTGCTCCTGAGACCGTTTTTCCTTGTGTTGTCTCCCAGCAGAGACCAGTCCTTCCTTCAGCTCTTAGCACTTACAGGTATCCCATGGGTTAAAAACAGCCACACCTTTACATTTCAAATTTGTTTTGCTTATCTATTTCCTTCCATCACAATTCCTTTGCTGTCTCTAACTTTTCTTACCTAAACTCAGGCCTGTATAGTCAAAGGTAGGAAATAAAAAACATTTGTTAATAAACAGACACTGTTTTAGTTCAAGAGTTCAAAAACATTGGGTTCCAGTGAGCCTCACCTCTGGCAGTTATGCATATTAACTACCCTAAATTGTCTTCTTTTAGATTTTCTGTGAAACTCCAAAGAACAGAATTAAAACAAGAACTTCTAAGAGATTTTATCCTTGAAATATTAATTATTAATGACATATTAAAATTTCTATGCTTTCTATTAAAATTACTTTAATCATCAAGACAGAACAAAGAAGTGCCTTTGTAGTTGAAGATATTATTCAGGTGGTTGTTTCAAATAAAGCTGGAGAATTCTAAGGTATAAGTCTAGAAGATTTTGAAAATCTGTTTTGCAATATATTCATTAAGGAGTGGAAAGGAGTGGAAAATTGTTTACATGGCTGATGTTGTCCTTGCACACCACTGTTGTGTTGTACTGAACTGTACTTGTATTGTACTGTTGAGGTGGTGAAACTGAAAATTATCCATTAAACTGCAAGTACAGGCTTCATCTGCTGGGGTTAGGAAGAAAGTGGGGTTAATTAATGTCTGTATTCCCATGGCTTTCACTTTCAATTACTCCTTTAAATTCTATCTGGGTTGTTTTTTTCTGAGAACCAGTCTTTTAAAAAAAAATCATGTCTGCTATGTTCATTCCTGCAAGATGGTTAGTGCCTTCATTTCTCATCAGAGTCATTGCAAAATGAATGAATGCAACAGATTAAGAAATTGAATCTTAAATTATTCATTCATTATTCAGAGGGCTGGGAATCTCTGATGTAGCCAGGAGGATTCATAGGGGAAAAAAATGCAGGATCCTGTGGGAATTACTCCTTTTGGACATGAACTTCAAGTGACAAGGTCAGATTACCAACAAACTGGGCAACCTTGAGAACTGTAAGAAAAGTGTGTCAGAATATATGGTTGAAATAAAGCTGTAGATAAATACAATTTTAATGCATATTTAGTTTTAACTGCAAAGTTTGGGGAATACCATTCAGTTGTTAAAACCAAACAAATTATTTGAAAGATAGTTGGGGATGGAATTAGTACAAGATTAATCTCTCTTGTTCAGTAGCTTTTGGGAGCTGTGAAATAGAGTCAACACAATATTTATTTATGGACAGCTTAGGGAATTGAATTTTTTAGTTGGAATATTCATATAAAGGCAGATGGGACTACAGAAGGTTAAATTAAAAAAAAAAATGGTGGATGGAGAGATTGAGGACAAAAATAAACTGAATGCATCAGTCACTTCTAAAGGATGTTTTAATTATGGAGATCCATGGCTGGAGAAGATACATAATGTTATATTAATCTGCTAAAATTTGGTATCTACTTAATGAAATTCTTTCTTCTTCTGTCTTGCAAGAGGGAAATCTCTTTGCAACCCAAACTGTAGGAGGAAGTTTTTATCATCATCTCAGTCAAAGGTCTCCAACCCTTAGATGCATTTCAGGTTACTTCTATTA
Source organism: Corvus brachyrhynchos (assembly GCF_000691975.1). Taxonomy (NCBI): domain Eukaryota; kingdom Metazoa; phylum Chordata; class Aves; order Passeriformes; family Corvidae; genus Corvus; species Corvus brachyrhynchos. Next base: position 464,594 of record NW_008237447.1, on the reverse strand, counting down.
AGGACTTCTGTGTACATGTGTCCAGTTGTAATTCCATAGGTCTCTACAACTCTGATCCAAACTTTAGGGTCAAGATTGATGTTTTAGAGCCAGTACATTTTTCAGTAGCCTGTGAATGCAAATTGCTCTCTTCTGCAAGGTTTTCTTCTGATATGGGGAAAAAAACTTTTGGGTCCTTAATACAGAAAATTACTTATCTTGTGAATTTTTAACAGAGAAAAGCTCATTAAAAAAACCCCACAAACTTTGAAAATCAGTGATTCACCATGCTTGCAAAAGTAAAACTAATATCTTTAAGATGAAGTTTTTACAATTAATTTAGAGAATTTTATGCTATTTTATCATTACCCAAACCTATAATTTTCATTGGAAAATAAATATTTCTTCATAGAAAAATTTTTTAGGGCACTGAATGCAAGTATAGTACTGGCAATTTAACATAGCCACTTAAAACCTGTAATAATTATTTAAAAAATACAGACAGGTTGCAGTCATATAGGCAAGTCTTCCACTAAAAAAAAGTGAAAGAAAAAAGAGAAAAAAGGCAGCTATTTTTCATAAGGGAGAAGAAGAATAAGTTAAAGCATAAAGGTTAACTTGATTGACCTATCTTTCCTGGAAATATGCTGAAATTCATGGTTCAACAAAATATTTGTTTGCATCCAGAAGACAAGAAGAAGATAAGAACCCATATTCATTTATCAAGAAAAAAGTCACTTGAGACTTACTTAATTTCATTCTAAGACAGAATCATAAGTCATTGGAAAAGGGAGAAGAAATAGATGTCAGAAGCCTGATAAAGTTTTTGGCATTTTCTCAGATGACATTCTTATCCACAAAATAGGGAAACATAAATAAAACAGGAAAAATGTAAGCTCTGTGTATTTGGAATTCCAGAATGAGATAATCATTGAGGTTTGCTGTCAGAATGGAGGGATGCCCAAAATGAGGTTCAAGAGATCTCAATATGCCTTAAAATTCTCATGAGTGACTTGAGTAGCAGAATATGGAATGTAGTTATGGAATTTGTATGTGAGATGTAACTAGGGGTGCTTCAAACACAGTGGAGAACACTTTTCAGATTCAGGGTGACCTTGCTGAGGTAGAGGAAGGCACCAAAAGTGCACAGTACAATAAGAGCAAGGTAGAAATATTAGGAAACAGTTTGCTGCAACAATATATTGGAAAATGCCAATTTTGCAGAAAAAAGTGCACAGTTATCAGGTGAACATGAGTTAACAACATCACGTTCTTGCAAGAACGACAGACAATGTAATGATCTACATAAACGGGCCTAAAGGCATAAAAAATAATCCTTTTGCTTCACTTGTTTCTACATCCTTAGCCTCAGCTGGAGTTCAGTGTCCACCTTGCTGCAAAGATGTGGAGTTGGGACTGTTCCAGCTAAAAACATGACCAGTTTTCCTCTCCTTCCTCCTTTCTCAACCTTTTGTTCTCTAACTTTTGTTATTTTATTTCCCTGGTCTACTACTTAATTGTGGCCACGCTCGTTTCTTTGGCTACTCCAGCCCCCAAACCTCGTGGGTGACAGCACAGAGCAATTCCTAGAATGAAGCCTCATTGTTTCCAAAATGTGATTCCTGCCTGATCCTTGCTTGATGCTCTCTCTGATCAGCTTCAGAAGCTGGGGATGCTTGAGCACTTGCAGCTGGGGGATCTCTGCTCCATGCTGAGCAGTCAGAGCTTTTCCCTGGCTTTTAATGTATGTTAGAATATAGGCCTTAGTAATTGAGTAGCTGTTCAGAGGCAATATTTACAGAGAAAAGCCTGGGAACACAGCACAAGCAGACCTATCTCCCTTTAAATAGCTCCACAGATGGAAACCTACATGAAAAGTGTGTAACTGGGCAGAAAAATCTTCCTTTCCTAACTGGCACATTAATGTCACTTGTTAATCCTGGTTGCAACTTGTTTAATTGAGTCTTATTTCACTGATTAATGCTAAAAGAGATTTAAGTATTTCTGACAGCCCAGCAGCACCCTAAGTACTGTGCCACTGTCTCACTGCACTTGTTTCATCTCCTGTAGGCTGTTCACAGGCAGGTGAGAGCCTCTGAGTGCCCAGCTGTGCCAGCCCAGCTCCTGAGCTGCTGCTCAGCTCCGGCATCCCACATCCATCCAGGGCAGCTGCTGCTTCACACCAGCACCTCCAAACTTGGAAAACTTGCAAAAGTCCATATCTAACCAGATGGAGCTCTCACATATCACTAAGAACCATTTCCCTTCTGTTGCAGCTGCCCTTGTTCCTCATCCAACTAATGACCATCTTTGCTATTGTTATTATTTTCTTTTTTGTCATTTATATATTTTCTGGAAATGAGAGTTTTCACATTATTGACTAGGAATTTTGCCTGTGTATCTGTTCAGGTGTTTTTCCCGATAGTAGGAAGACTTTCCTCAGTTTGTTATTCAGCATACAGTAATTTCCCCCTTATATTCTGAGTTTCTTGAAATGGGTTGAAATCTAAAAATATTTCTGACAGAAGCAGTTACACCAGACATCTTAATTATTATGTTTCCAAGGGGATGACAGCCAGAGTAAGGAAAGCTGACATGTATCCCTGCAGCTATGTGCTTTTTATACTGGAACTTGAGGCTGTTATAAATTACCTGGGAGTGAGACAGCCATGAACACCTTACATCAGATTTATACCACCTTGTGTGGTATGAGAGCTCACCCTTGCCATTCTCGTTTTATTTCTGTGCTACTGAACTTATTGATGATCACAGATACCTCAGGTAGATATCCAAACATGACAAAAGCAGCTGCTCTGCAGCCTGATCCCCTACAGTGACTGCAGGAAAGGCAGGGCTCAGGAGCAGTTCAAAAAAAACTCCACCTGTTTTCCTTGATAACCACTGTTTGATTTCGAGGCACTGATGATTTTACTTGCTGTGAATTTTTTTTTATCCGTCAGGGCATGAGAATTCTGGACCTGCTGTCTCCTGGTTAAATGGAAGAGGAGGAGTTCCCCACACCCCACACTGTGCAGCTTACGGGACAAAGAACATAAAGAAGGAAGTAAATTTAAAAATAGACCCTGCTGATCAGGTGTTGAGTTGCCATGTCGCATTACACAGGTTTTAAATCTATTTTAAGATTGCTTTTGCAAAGATATGCTCTATTAAAGAGAAAATCTTATCTTATTACAAAGACATCTAATTGTTCAACCAGTTCAGAAGATATTGTTTGCGCAGGAAATTTTTGACAGGAAAAGCATACGGGAAAATATTTTACAGTATAACATTATGTGCTAGGGTTATTCTGCTAATCCTAAACTCCTCCTAAAAGAGGGAAAAATAGCTAAAAGGGACAAACAGGTCAATGCTAAAATGGGCTTCTTATGTTGCCAATGAAAATAGAGTGATCTTTATATAACTGAATAAATTTATTACTAGAGAAAGAAAGGATGATTTGAAAAAATTGCTATATCATATTTTATGTAAAGACTTCTCTGCAATTTTGAGCAACAAGCAGTTGTCAACAGCAACTGAAACATCACAATCATAAAACAAATACTGACAATCAGTGATTTGCAACTAAGATATATTGATGTCTGATGCTCTCCAGCAGTTAAAAGCTAACTTACCTACTTGTCACTCAATTCCCTGATGTTTTCATCAACTCTGCCTTCCATGAGCTTCATGAAGTCTGTTTGCCTGAATATTCAATAAGATATTAGGTTTGTGTACTGAGGTTTTGAATTTATGAGCTGTTAGGTTTCTTTTAGTCCTAAAAAGAAATGGCCTGAAGGGAATATATTTAATTTTAGGTGTCCTTGTAGGGATCTGCAGACCAGCAGTAGGACAATTTCAAAAGTAAATGTAAGAAGTGATAACAGCATAGAGATACTTGTCACCATCCCTGAAGTCTCCCCTCTGCCAGGAAACCCCAACAAGTTTTCTCGTGGATGCAACTTCCACTTCCAGTGTCATGAACTTAAGAAAAATTAAATACCAAAAAGTTAAAAGCTGTTGAAGGTCACTCAGGGACAGGATCACATGAAGTTGAAAGTTCCCCAGAGATATCTGAGAGAGGGGTTAGCCCACAGATGAAATAGCTTTTCTGAACTAAAAGTGGATATTTAGACTCAAGGAATAACCCTATTTCCAGTAGTGTCTAAAGACACTGATATTTCCTCTGAGTTTTTATGAAATGTCAAGTTTAATATTTCCAGTGCAAGAACACTTTAAAACTATTTTGAGATTGGTTTTGCAAAGATATGTTTTATTAAAGAGAAAATCTTTTGTTACTGATGTTCCCAAGGCATTGGTAATTTCCATCATCACGTTGTCCATCATATTTTATCTTCTTTAGAGTCCCTGACAGTCTCTCTGCAGACCCTTCACCGAGTGGAAAACTAGAATTTAATAGTGAAAACCAGGAAATATGTTTCAAAAAGTATTAAGAGCTATAATTTCTATACAGCTGGATCCCATGAAATGCAACTGCAGTTTATAGACTGTGTGAAGTTTGAGGAAGACTTAAGCAGAAGAACCGTTGTGGTTTCTGAAAACCTGATTTTCTGGATCTCAGCTCATTGCTTTTGAGTGAGAACCATGTTAGGAGGGGATGGCTGAGTGATGTGGCTGTAAATAGGATGAAATGGGTGTCAGTCATGAGACAACCCCATAGTTTTGACAGGACAGCTGTGGTTGCCTGTGCTGAAAAAGCTGGGGAACAGGTCAGCAAGATTTTGGGAAGCTTCAGAAACATTCAACTACTCAGGGTTTTACTGCAGATTGCCTACAGAGAGTGCTCCACCTACCCTGACAGATGTTGTGTAAATATTTAACTCATGTTATATATTTGATATATTTTTACATATATTCATTTTTTTGTATCTGACCTTGCAGAGTTGCCTGTGAATGTATCATGCACAGAGAGAGGAGGCTGGGGGCAGGAAGGTGAAGCAGCATGAAAGAATAATTCATTGCACTTCTGTCTGGATAAAGGCATAATGAGACTTTATAAGAACTCACAAATGCATGAAAAAAATGTCTTTAGGGTGACAACATTAATCTTTATTGCTCATTTTCACCAACCATGAGAAAATCCTATGTGGGTAATTATAACTACACATACACCACAACATATTCTAGCCTCTCTGTTGAGTATAATTCCTTATATTTAGTTAAATTTTAGTGGATTCATTCATGAAGAGACACTTACTGTCCTTACTGCAGCAGATGAGAGTTCAGAGACTGAGAATCAACCTGTCTGCATTGAAGAACGGCTTGAGTAAGAGAAAAAAAGAAATTATATCTCTGATCTCACCTGACAGATTTTTTATCTGCCGATTCAATTTAAGGTTTCTGACCTGGTGATCTTATTAGCTCTGTGGATTATTTCTGTATATCCAGGATAGTGACTAAATTAAGAGGTTTTTCTCCCCCCCCATATTTTGACAGGATTTATTGTTTTGGGAGAGATTCTCTGCACTTATATTTACAAGCACCAGTGGAACACGGCAAAAAATGTCAAAATAGAAGGAAAGTGTCAAAGTTACCCATGCATTTGTCAGTCAGAAGATTAATTACTGAGCAGGGTACAGGTCAAGGAATTTCTAAGAGGTTTTTTTTGAACAAAACCACATTGGGTGATGCTCTGAGAAGCACTGATTTCATGGGGAATGGTGTAGCTGCACTCCACTCAAAAATCACTGGACAGATAGTGCCAATTTTGAAGCCAGAAGAACTGTGTAATGTTAAATACTTTAAATTTTGACTTCTGTGGGGAAATTTTTTTTTGGGGAAATAGTGTGCCCCTCAGGTGTCTGCTTTGTGCTGGAGAGTTCACACTGAGACACTTTATGTGGGTGGGTGAGAGCATCTGTCTCGTGTTGAAAGAGAAGACAGTACTTTGAAGGTCCTCCCTAGTGTGGCTTCTTGCATGCAATTTGATGAGTTAACATTTATCACCATCAAGTGTGCCCTGTGTGGGTCCCCATATGGGTGGGAGGGTCAGGTTAGGGGCAAGAACAGATTTCCTGGCTGTGCTGGAGTAAACAGCAGCAGTGGAAGTTTGAGAAATGTGGAGGTTTGAAAGCAGTGATGTTGTCATGCTGATGGGCTCACTGGAGCACAGGGGACTGGACTCTGCTGCACATTCAAATGTTTCTGCTGGGATTCTGCCACAGGACAAATCCTTCAGTTTTTCTCCGCGTTGGTACCCAGCTACAAACCGGAGATAACAATCAATTTTTCGCATTTCGGTTGTAGGGCTGTTAAGAAAGAAAATCTATTTCTCCGTGTGTAAAGATGTCATCTGACACCTTTGGTGGAGATAGCATAAAAATAATCACATTACTTGAGGGAAAATGCTGCTTTTCCTTTATAGCTTTCTCTTTCCTGGTAAAGTCAGAACCTGAGGATCCGTGTTGGCTGCTGACTCTGGAAGAGCTAGACTGAGGTCTTTTGGAAGGCTGCCTGTGTTTGACTTACCTTCTCAAATTCACAGATATAGAGAAGTTAAATTGAACTTGGAATCTGTTTGGGTATTCCATAACTATTTGCTTAAATAAGACAGAGAAAAGAAGAAAAAGAAAGTAAAAAGCCTCCCCAAAACAACCAGAGAATTCAAAGTGAAAGGTTTTGGTAAGGTAACTGCAACCTCTGCCTCACCCTTTTTTTGGTGCTGCATTTCTCCTTAAATATGTAAGGCTTTTCCAGTTGCAAAATAAATTATTGTGCAGCTTAAAGCATGTACAGGTTTAATTGGCTCAATGAACTACTATGAAACAATGCCTAGGACGTTGTTCCTACTCTTTCCAATTTGGAGCAATGACCATTCTTTAAAAATCCTAAATTTTTAATCACGGATTTCAGGCAATTAATACAACCAGTAGTGGATTTTACCTACATGCCCATTCTTTTTACAAGGCCTTAATGTTTATCAGCATGCCGGAAAAGAAAAATAAAAATCAGCCTTAATGCTGACAGTAAGGCCATCTGTCAGGGAGCAGTTCCAGGAGGGCAATGTAAGAAAGGCATGGCTTTCATCTGTTATACTGTTTGACAAATTTGGTGGTTTGTATATGCTAATTAAGAAAAAAACCCCTCCAAACCCTGAACAAAGATCATAAGTGTCTATTAATTGCTTTATTTGTATGCTGAATTTCAACCCATATCTTCTCACTGTGGCTGGACATTTTACAAGGGGTAAGAAAGAAAAATCTGTAGTATCTACCTTATCCTTGGAGCTGGTTCAACAAGAGATTTTTTTGTTTGAACACCATGAAACTGCCATCAACTCTTCTGTTTGATTAACTGAAGAAAATAACGCTACACAAATTTTGCCAGCCTTGTCAATTATCAGCTCTTTGAAATGTATTGAATTTGCAAAGATAATACTGTCCACATTTTTCTCAATATCTTCAGGTCAAGATGTTATCAAACCCCTTAGGTAACTAAGATATGTGAAAAAACAGGATTGAACTGAACTCATCTATGTTTAGCAGTGGCTTTAACTAAAAGGAAGACAAAAATCACCTTTTTGTCTCCATTGGCAAAGAGCTCTGCAAGTAGTGGAGTCCTATTGTAGAATTCTGTCTATCTCCACAAATATGTATAAATTGAATTCACGTTGAACAGGGTATAGAGATTGCAAAGTTAAACATTCACTCACATTTATATGACAATTTTTGTGTGAAGTAGACATAAAATAACAGAGGACAAAATGACACTTGGTACAAAAAAAAATTATCCAAGCAGAAAAAAAATTTACAGATGGTGTCTAGGCTGTTGTATATAGAGTCAGGTATGAAATGATCTGAGTTCATCTTAGTAAGTTCATACATTTCTAGGCCTGAATTCTTAAAAAAAATGTTTACAGGGGTCTTTTTGGCTGCTTCTTTTAAGTTACCTCTAGGAGTGTTGGAATAGAGGCACACAATTTGAAAACTGCGGTCACAGTCCTCTTAAAAAAATTAAAGAGCTTAGCTTTAAAATCAGCCATTCAATTGGAAGCATTTATACTGATCTTTTAACAAGGCAGGAAACAAAACAGGTAGATACCTACTGATAGATGCCAATATAAACCTATTGTCACTTGTAAATAGGATAGATAGAGATGAGGATTTTTCCCCTTGAGAATCTTGTGAAATCCCTCAAGGTTGTTACATCACCAATTTTTCCAATGTCTCTATCAAACTTGGGGAGATCAAAACTGAACAAGATATTCCTGGTATGACTTAAATGCTGCATATCACTTCATCTTCTTCTTTCCTCAACACTAGCATTTCTAAATTAAGAACTTCCACTGAATATCCCGATGGATTTTCTATTAGATTCTTCTCCCAAATCAAGGAATTTTTAGATTTATTCTCCTACTGATCAGTGCAAATTTTTAAGTTTCTATTTCGAGGAAGCTCAGAGGTCTTGGGGCCAGCAAATCTGCTGACACGGAAGTTAACAAGATCACAGGGTAGCCTAATGATGGAGTTCAGTGGAGATGTAGATTAGATAATTTAGCCTGTTGGGTTTTATTTTAAAAGGACAAGTTGTAATTCATAGTTTTAGTAGCATATTTGTACAGCACAGATGAAATCCTCTTACAACCACGTTCATCTTCTAGACTGTCCAATCAGTCAGAAATCTGGGTGCCTTTATATGTTTCTTGCCCATCAGGGATATAAAATTGGATTTTGTAGAGGACTCTACAAAACTGCTGAGCTTTAGCCACAGTTTAAAAAATCTACAGTAAATCTTGGACTTTGATTCCATGTCTTACAGGGACAGAAGCTTTTCAGAAAACCCTGATTTTGATTTATGTGCCTCATGACATTTGTAGACGAACACATCGGATATTTTATTAAGGATCCCCTTCTAAGATCTCAACATCTGTAAGTTGGGAACTTCAACAGGCAGATTTGGAGGTTATGACTTTTCTAGCATAAGGCTAAATTGGGGTATAAGTTAAGGAGAAAAACAGAACTGCCAGATTTCTTTACAGTCATTTCCATCAAATAGGTATTATATTTTTTTTTCTCTCAAATAATTTTTTTTTCATACTCAGCATATCCAGTATATCCAGTTAAGAGAATGTGTCTAAAAGAAAAATACTGCAGTGACTAGCATATTAGATGATTGATCCTATCTTTCATCATATTTTGAGAGAGAGAAATTATACCTGTAGTGGACTTGATCACAATTTATGATTATGATTAATAGAACCTTTTTTTATTATCCCTACTATGTAGATCCCGTTCCACCTTTTCAAAAGCTTCAGCAAGCAAAAGTCTACCAGAAGAAATATAATTGAAAAGTAAAAAGAGTGTTTTTAGCTGAGCTAAAAAGCAATGTGAAAGACAGATAATTATCCCTAGATAGAACATCAATTACTTTTTCTATTTTAGCACATTAAATCGTCTTACCTTACTGTGGGCTGATAAAATGGGACAAATATTTTCCAGAAAAATTGAAATCCTAATGTCTAGTCTGCTTTTTAGACAAGGGGAGGGGGGAGAGAGGGAAGCAAATAAACATCTCTGGGTTACCCAGCAGAAGCAGGAAGGGTGAGGAGATGCAGACTGTGCATTGCCCCAGCCAGCCAGGCTGCACAGAGTTCTCCTGCCTTTTCCTTTCTCTTGGGCTGCTTTTTGTGACACTGGTGATGACTTATCTGGCTCTTCCAATCAAGGGCAATAATATTTTCTGCAGAAGCCTTGAATAAATTTGTTTCTCTTACACAGAGAGCTGGTTGGGAATCAGAGGCTGGGGAGGATGAGGACAAGATGGCAGGAACTGTTCCGCTCACTCCCAGGGTGTGATGAGAAATTAATTCCTAACAGATTTTTTCCCAGCCAATTTTTTTTTTTACCTCATGGAGTGAAAAGCCCCTAACATTTCCTTCAGTCTATCCTGTCACTGTGGTACTCTTCCCTCTACCTAGCCCAAGTCTAGCTCAAATATAAACTGTTTTCCTCATGTCTTTATGGAGAACAGGCTGCCTCCTACCTTAGCAGCAGCTGTTTGTGCAGCCCAAGAGAAGACCCAGCCTACTTCTCTCTCTTCTTTTAACTGAACAAAGCCAATTGCTTCGATCTTGCCTCACAGATCTTGTTTTCTAGAGCTTGGATCATTACTTCTGTCTCTCTGTGAATATGAAGTGGTCATTGTGTTTGTTTAAATATCCCATATTACACAGAGACATTAATCCAGCCAAGGTCTCACAAGGGCTGAGCAGAACAGAGAACTGGTCTGTGTCTTATTTAGCCTGGTTATATTTTCCAGGATGGCTTTCTTTTCCTTTTCCCAGCAGCATGACACTGTTAGCTATAGTATTGTTTAAGAACCTTTTCTGTAGAACTGCAATTAAATCAATTACGTTTGTCTTGGTGGTTATTTCTCCTTGAATATAATAAGTTGATTCTCTGGCATAGGTCAATACAATTTTTCAGAACATACCTATAATATATTGAAACAGGGTTAGAATCCAACATTTCATCTGAAGCAGTTGCAGCTCCTTTTGCCCTTGTATTTCATGCATACTTAGTAGTAGGTCTCTTTATGGAAAACCATCAGTTCTCCAACACCAAAACACTTGATTTGGAATGGCTCATGTTTGACAAGCGTTCCCCAAATTCAGGGCCAAGGTCTGAGCTTTTGCCCAAGTACCTGTCCTCACTGGGGACCCCTGGGAGCACCAGAGTGGCCTGGGCCAAAGGCAGTGGGGGTCTGGCACTTTGGGGGAAGTGGGTGCTCTATTCCTGACAACTACAGTAGAGTTTTAATGAAACACCCCAAGTATGGGAACTAAGAGCTCACTAGAAATCTTGAAGAAAAACAATTTATTCTGGTTTAGACTGATTAGGCATTGAGAACAGTGCTGTCCCACTGGAAAGGTTGCCAACAAGGCAAAGACTTTAAAAAATACACCTTACTGCTGTTGATAAAAAAGGGCGTCTCAGATGAAATGAGAAAAGATGTGTTCAGATCACTTGTAAATTCTGCTCTGATAGCAGCTGTCCTTTCCTCCCCTTCCTGCCCACGACACTCTCTGTCAATGACCTACAATGTCAGACCCCTGCCTACACCAATTCCTGGTGGACAGACAGCTGTGCCAGTAAAATACAGAAGTCCAGCTCTGCTGAAGAACACAGGTTGAATACACACTCATGCAGAAACGGCCTTCTTAACCTGAGGGGGTTATATTTCACCAAAGTGGTGTCAGGAGATGTGTACAGCATCATAAAGAAACCAATGCTCTCACTGAGAGGACCTGATCACAGAGGATAGTGCTCTAAAGCTGAAAGGCTCTCTGTTGACATACTGGATTTCAGTTCTTGCCATTCTCACCACAAGTACTTAATTTGACATTGAAGGACAAAAAAGGATGCATTTAAAAATGCCTAAGAATGGCTTTTTTTGTTATCATGCACTGACTAAGAATTTGACGTGACCTTGGTTTCTCATTTTTCCCTTTTGCAGTGTTTCACTACTAATTCCTCCTTTAAAAGCAGGCAATTTCTTTTCTTAAAAGGTAATTCTAATCTTAAGCCTCTTTTCCTAATGTTAGAATTGAAATCATGTTGATATATTCTCCCAACCTCTTGTAGCCTACCTCTAAATTATTTCTTGAACAAGTGTTATCTTTCAATCCCATGCTTTTACCCTTTTTCTTTTCATAATTCAAGGTTCAAATATGTTTATTTCCTTACATGAACCAAACTCCTCCAAGCCTATCCACTACCACCCACTCAGTCTACAATTTTCTCCCTTTTACATAGCAAAAATCTGGTTTTGAATCTTGTCTAACAAATAGAAGTATCAACATAAATTCTTTCTCATTCAGATGCAACATGGCAGCTATTTGATTTGCATTTGGCTTTTCAGCATAGTTCTCATGTCTTCACTGATTGTTTAATTGGTTTTTAGAAAGAATTTAAGGATAATGTGTTACAAGAAGTTTAAAACTCAGCCTTCACTGGCATCTGTTCCTCTGATTTATGGGACTCTGCCCCCACTTCTGACAGTGCAGAGATCTGTGAGATTTCTGTGTCACCCAAACGGAGGCTGCTCACTGCAGATCCTTCTGGGCAGACACTTCTTAGACATTCATGATAATCTTGGCAAAGATTTGAGACTTCTTATTTACAAAAGTCTTCTTATTTATTTGCCTGCCTTTATGATGAAGAAATTTTCACCTGTTACCTTAAGATCTCTAGGGAAAAAAAAACCCAAAAACCCCAAAAAACAACTAAAGCCTTGCCCCACTATTTCTGTTCTTGAAGAAACAAACATTGAATAAAAAAATGAAAAAAGTTCTAGAACTTTGGAGTAACAATTGGACTGTTTGCAGTTGAAAACCCATTAGTAAAGCTATAACCTATGTTTCCAGTTGCTAAACATCTTGGGAATTATCTGGATCTCTTATCCATAAAGCATTTAGACTTTATAATGAGATTTTTGAAAGACATGGATTGATTACCTCTTATCCTCATTTAGAAAATGATACCCTCTTCTGGATTTTAGTGTTTATTTCCACTAATGTCTACAGTTTAGAATCCTAAAATGTATTTAGCTACGATCTGGCCATACAATATCTGCAATGCAGGAAAACACCATAAAATTTTAAATGAGCAGGATTCCAATAAGTTTTCTCAGCTTTATGGCTGCTGCTAATGCTAAAAGGTTATAATATTTCATGCCTCTGTTTCACACAGAATATATTGAACCTCTGTAATCTTTTGCTTGTCTCTTTGCCAACTGCCAATAATCCAGCTGTGTCCCATTCCCAGCTTGGGCTGCATGGCTGCTTGCTTTCCCTGCATCCCTACAAAATATTTGTTTCCAGGAAGCAAATGGACAGACTTGGTTTGCAAGTGCAGGGTTCAGGCTGAGCTCTGAGTTTTGTGTTCTTAACAACATAAACAATTATTCTTATCAAAAGAACAGACATATTCTTAACAAAATAAAAAAATAATGCAGAGGCAAAAAAATAAAAGATTGGGTGAGGAAGATTAGGAAAAGGAGTGTGAGGATAGGGGCAGAAGAGCAGGGCAAACAATATTTTACTTCAGAGGATGCACAAAAAATTCTAGTAATAGGTATGGGCAAAGCAGAGCAAAGATAAACTTTTGAAATTCCAGACAGGAATAGGAGACGTAGATCGATCCTGTATTTCATTCATCAGAGGTGGGCAACTTTCTCTCCACTGGCATATAAAGAGTGAAAGTAGGTAAAAGATTAATAAAGTCATGGAGTACTGAGAGCCAAATACTTATAGGAACCTACTTTCCCACAGAAGAAAAACTCTTACTTACTGTTGGGTTTATAGGAGCAAAGAAGGACTCCAGTGGTGGCTGAGGTTTCTGCTTGTGGCTGTCAGAGAAAGGGATACAGGACAAATTCTGCTTTACTGAAGAGAGGCCAAATAGAAACCCAGTCCTGATACCTGCTGACCTGACCTTGAAAGCTTTGTCGTGGGAATGTGAGTGCCCTTGTGTGAAACACAAGAAAAATTAAATTCATATTAGCTGATGGTCTTGGACCTTTATCGTCCAGGCAAGCTAATTAATTTATCACTTTATTAAGGGGCTTGTAGAATGTAAAATCTTGCTTGTTAGCATGTTAACAAGGCTGTAAACTGAGCACTCTCTTTAGATTGTAATATAACCAGCTTTATGAGAGCAGGGGGATTATAAAAGCTTCCTCCACACCACACATCTGATTTAAATTAATAAAAGCACTAATGAAAAATCATCTTGGGGATGAGATAATAGACCTGCTCTGAGACCTGCAGTACCCAGTCCCCATGGAATACAGACACTGAAAAGCACAGCCTAAATTGATTGCTATTTACTCAGGTCTTTAGCATCAGAACCTTAATGTTTAAACCAAGGTATCACCAATTCAAGGCCTTAATTTGCATCAGCAGTCCCTGTGTGTTTTGGAGATTACTCAAGGTTAGGAAATGTACAATATTAACGTTATTTCTACTCTAGAATAAAGTTTTGTGCTTTCTTTGATAAGCAGTTTTTTATTTCATATTTGCAATTTTTTACTGATGAAAGGTCATGTAATCACCTGGCTTGCTGCGTGCCATCAAATCACATATTTTTTAAGTAGTTCTTATTTCCATCTCTCAGTTTTCTTCATTATTCTTTACCAGCTTCAAGGAATTGGCCTTGCTAAGCCATTCAGCTTTGGCAAACATTATTTTTAGTTCTTCAGTATGGATTTGACTGATAATCTTCTGCATTTCAGACAGGTACCTTTTCTAATTTTCAGAAACATCCTGGGGATTAGTGACAGTAAAAAAACATTATATGCTCTCAATTTCTTATGGTTTCTCTTTCTGGAAAAGGTGGTTAAAGGTATTTCTTCTTCAGTCTCTGAACTGGATAACACTAATATATCATGATTCTTAAAATAAAATGGAGATTTTGTCTAAGAGATTTAATCATGCCAGTAATAGGAGTTGTTTGTAATTTAGCCCAATATGACCTCATTAAACTTTATTTAAAGTGTATATCAACAGCAACATCCCCATCCCCTCTTCTCAAAGCCAGAAATAAAACCTTACCACACAAATCTTCATCGCTAACTAGGCTGGTGAGAAAAAAAAACATAGACTAAGATATTACACCTGGTTGGGATTATTTTCCCGCATAGGAAAAAAAAAATCAAAATTGTTAAAATAACTTACATAAATTTTAAAAGCCTGTTGAAATAAAGAAAATCTCTGAATTTCCAGTCCAGGAGTACAAAATTGTCCTTTTCATTCCTCGTTGGAAATAGTGAACTTTGCTGGGGATAAGTCCAGTATCATTCTCTTCCCTTCTAATCACAGAATATAAATTAAGAACAGGTCAAGGAGCCACCAGACTCCCCTTCAGACCCTGAAACAAATGAAACAAAACACTCCCAATGGGTTGGGGGACATGAGCTGAAGCTTCCCTGGCTCTGGCAAATGGGAGACGTGTGGAGGAAGGGATCACAAAGTTAAAATTATGACAATTCAAAGAAGGACTGGGAAAAGTGTAGGAAAAAAAGGCAATTGGGGTAGGGTTTTAGCAGTGGAAAGCAGAAATTGCAATGCTGGGAGTGGGTTTTGTAGCCAAGCACCTAAAAGGTGATGAATAGAGCCAGGCAGTGTACTTTGGTGAAAAACACAGCCTTAAGGCAAGTTTGGGAGTCTCCCTTTTTATCTTTGAAGATCTAGATGCTATAACTGAAAATAAATTCAGAATCCTGCAGGGAAATACTGAATTTTTATGGGAACAGCTAGGAAAGGCTCAGACAGTATTTGTCATCTGCTCTGAGGAAAATAAATCTGTTTTGAGAATAAAGTCATGGTTCCTCTTTTAAAATTTTATTTTATTTTGGTCTTCCATCTTCTGGAGGCTTCTCATGTCTCTCAGGAGAATTGGAAAAACTGGAATTCAGACAACAGCCATCATTTGTCTAAGAATACCTCTCACTGTGCATTTTAAATAGCCCTCCATTAAACTCTTAACCCTTTTCATCTAATTTCATATTCTTTCCATGTATTTCACATCCTTTCACTAGACTGTGCTTTATCTAAAATCTGCACACGCTGTAAGTCAGATATTAGGGGATCTGTGGCAAAAAATGGAAAGAGAGGAGCAGTTTTGCCCCTGAATTGAAAGAGGAAACCAAGAGTAGACACGAAGGTAAAGCTAAACCCAGAGATCTCTGCAAACCTGCAGCAGCAGCAGCTGAGGGGTGCAAGGTTCTGCCTAAGTGCTCCAATCAGCAACCCTTGACAAGACACACATTTGTTTCCTTTCTCCTTGTTTGAGTTACCTGTTTTTATTCCTCGATCACTGGTTTTTAATTTCTTCAGACTTCTAAATAGCATGGCAGCTTCTGCAAAGAAGCGTTTAAATGTTTTTGAGGCAGCAGGTTTCCTTTGTTGCCTTTAAATGGGAGGAAAATTGCTGTGATATCCTTCTGGTAGTTTGCCAGAAAAGAACCTTTTGCACACCAGGAATCATGAACCTGACCAGAGGCTGGTCCTCTGCTGGCCTGAGGCAAGCACAAGGGTACAGGCAGAGGTGTTGCTGATTATACTGTTAGAAAGTTAGTAAATGATGTTTCTTTAGATTTAATTCTCTATATAATTTAATTAATAGAGTTTTATCACCTCTCCTGCCAACTTTTAGCTAGAATTGCCATGTATTTCAGAGAAAAGACAGCAGTCCTGAGATCTGCCTCCGGGCAGCTGTTGTAGTCAGTCTTGTTGTTCTGAAGCAGACGTAGCCCTCACAATGCTGCTGGCATCTCTGGAGAAGCAGGAGACAAAAGGAGGAAAAATGTTTAGGTTACAGACCCAGAGAAAAGCCTTCCACATGCTGTGCATGTTTTCTTGTTATTAAGAGAGGTTTATTAAAGGTGTTATGTTAATGAAAATGTTAGTACAATCGGCCATTGGAAGTATTTCTGAAAGAAATGATAAGGCATCCTTTACTGTGGCTCAAAAGGGATTCTCATTTTAAACTTCTTGTGCTAATAGAGCAACCCTGCTTTGAAGTCAGGGACCACTGAGAATATCAAACATATTTATAGAGAGAGAAAAAGATGCATTTCTGAACTCTCTATCAATTTGCTGTCTTTTAGCCTCTCCCAGGGTTTAGGGAGACTGCCTGGAATATCACCCTATTAACTAAAATACTGTGAGAGCTGGCCAGCTTGCGGAGATAAAGCACCAAGAGGATGGTGTTTCACTTCACAGCAGTAGCTGATGCAGTCTCTTAAGTTTATTTTTCTTTCTTTCACTTTGTTTTTGTTGTTTTTGTTGCTGTTGTTGTTGGCTGGTTTTTTTTTTGTTTTGTTTTGGTTTGGTTTTTTTGTATTTCATTGTAGTCTCTTCAGCATGCCCTATTCCTCACAAATCATCCAGCTTGTTTTATCATTCAGCAGCAGTGAGACAACAGAAAGGAGCTTCCCTCTAAAACATAATTTAACTCCCAAGGGAAAAAAAAAATGTCTTATTTGCATGCAGAAATTCATTGTAATAAGGAAAATATCATGGGATAAATTCCAGGAAAAGAAGTCTACACCTATTCATACCACTATTTTCTACACTTTTGTAATTTTTATTGTCTTCAGTATAATCTCTTTCTTTATCATTTCAAGTGATGCTATTCTAAAGTTCTGTCCTAATGGCCAGCTTCGATAGAAATTTCTTTCTGATCATCTCTCTTCCTGTCTGCCTGCCCCACAACTTGCTGAAATCAACAGTTTTTCTCTGGCTTCAATGGACTTCAGGAGACTGTTTGGATTTTATTGGCTTATCACTGCCCAGGAGAGAGTGAACTGGAACTGCCTCTTGCTGGGTCAAAAGGAAACTCTCTCACTGTTTTTTTCAAGACAACGATTACATCTTAGCTTTTACCAGTCCTTAGTGAAATATTCACATCTTATGGACTCATGCGTTACTGTTTGCAACAAGATTTGTAATACGTGACAAAAAAAATATGAGGGTTGAGATGAACATATCTGCATCTCAGAGAAAAATGAGAACAGTTTAGCTCGTAACCCCAAAGCCGTGAAGTTTCTTTCTCTCACCCATCTTTTTTTTAATCTTTGGGTAAATTATGAGTTATATTTAGTGGGTGCTTGTATTCTGCTTTCTAAGCCATCCAAGCTCTGCAGAAATCAGTGAAGCTCTAAAAGTTTGGGAGTGTGTAGAACAACACAGACACAAGGCCTGCACTCTGAGTCAATGCAGGGCACATCTATGCAATAAATCCACGCCTGCTGTGTATGATGGACCTCTCAAAATCAAGACAAACATCTTTTGAAATAGCTTGAAGAATTAAATGTTTTCCCCATGTCCTCTTTTCCCTCTACTCTCCAAGATTTTTAGTCAGTGCCTCATTCCCTTCATGCACCGCATCTCAAAACACATTCTTGGAATCAGAGCCTGCTTTATCATTCATCCTTTTCAGAACAGCCTGCTGATAAACGTGAAAACAGCACCTCAACCCACACCCAGAGTTTTGAAAAAGAAGTAAATTCTTGCAGAGCTGCAGAACCTGTCTCTGTTCTCACAGAAGTAGTAAAGTGGGTTGAATGTGCACAACGGGATTCTGAAAAATGAAACAAACTGGAAGAAATGAACGGTGACCTGCACTGATCAAAGCAGTTTTGTCTCTCTGCCATGACATGTTTACACTTCTAGATGCAGCACAAGTTGGCAGGATTTTTGCTCATCACAGCTATGTGGGATTTTTCTGCGTATTTCAGTCATCATGAATTTTCTGACAATAATTGAAAGTCAACTTCTGTTCCCCTTTCTGCTTCAAGTTAAACCAGAGCAACTCTGGAGTAACTCTGTGGAAATTCTTTGCAGTGTTGCAACAGTGGATTTCTTGTGTTTCCCATTATGTGGTACAAGAGAAAAAGCCTCTCTTTTTAATGTGAGTGCAGCCACAACACTTGATGTAGCTTGGACAGGTATTGCCTCCTGCCAGATGCTTTTTAAAGCAGATTATGAAAAGAATCCTGCTTGTTTTGTTAAATATTCATTGTTGCAGCCTTTGCAAAATGAAAATGCAGATGAGCATAATTTTCCCAAGTCATCATGTGGTTACTGAATTCAAAGTCCAGAGGCTGTGGATGTTTTCAGCTCAGGAAGGCTGAAGATGTCAACAGCCCCACTGCAGAATGAGGAGTTTTCTGTCTCCTTCCACCATTTCTGTGAGTGCAAGGAGGCGCTTCTGTGCACTTGGAACTTCAGCAGTGGGACAGGAGTCAGCATCTCCTTCAAATAATCCAGAAGAGAGGAAAAAGGCTCCCCCAGGGAATGCCAGAATCTCAGAAAATGCACACAGAACAAAAGCCTTTGTCAAATGCAAACTGTTGGCTGCCCACCAAAACACACTAAGAAATACGGTTTGTGGCTTAGAGCAAATTGAATTTTACTGACTTTGAGGTCCAAGAAGGCTTAGAAATTGATTTTATGAAATTTTAGTGAAGTTATGTCATTAGTTTTTGGCCTGCCTCTGAGTAAAAATACTCTTCCGACAACAAGACATGCAAATCCAAGTTCACATCCGGGATCTAAACCCTGGCCTGTTCTGCCTTTAGGATCAAGAGTTTCTGATGGAAGGCTCCAGTTTTCATAATTCTTTTATTTAATTCTGAACAATTTGGCTCAGTTCTTTCAAAAAACCACAAACAAACAAAACTTCCCAAAGCAACAAAAACCTTCAAAAAAATATATATTTTGATATTTTATTTGCTCTACCTTGCAATCCAGAAGTGCTGTAGCTAAGACGAGTGTTCTCCATAGCACACAGATCCACAGTGCAGTAAGATCTTTTCTTACAAATGCTCTTTATGAACACACAAGTTACAGAGGCTTTTTTTAATTTGAAACAGCTGCTAGAACTGTGTCTTTATGCGAGTGCATAAAAAAGAGTGATAAATATATATGTGTACACCCTCATACAGATTGCAGCCTTTCAACAGGGTGAACTACTCACTGCTGAAACAAACCTCCTCTGGCTTTCTATTCATCCTGTGAGTCAAATTCTGGTGAACTACTCACTGCTGAAACAAACCTCCTCTATTCATCCTGTGAGTCAAATTCCCATTAGCACTCTTTCAGGTACATCCTTCTGCCAGCACAAATCCACACAAGTACATCTTGGTAAAGATGCCTGGTTGGTTTTTTTCAGTAACTTACATTTGAATCTTTGTTTCCTTCAGAAGAGCTAAGGAAGAGGTACTGCAATAACCTGAGATGAGCCTAAAACCCCTGGAAACAGAAATATTGATACAAATAACAGCTAAAGACTGGTAGGATTACAGGAGGGGGAGAGGCTGGGGAGGAAAGGGATTGTTTTGATAAACCTATCTTTATATTGCATGCTAAAAGTCCCTGTCCCTAAGGACTGCCAGTGTAAATGCTCAAGGAAACAAAAGTCAGACAAGGAGGAACCACTTGCTCAAGGACATGCTGAGCACCTCTATGGCAGAGCTTGGAGCTCCAACATCTAAGTCCCCCAAAGTGCTTGCTGAAGCTCAGTTTTGTTGTCAGTTCTTGTAAAGCAGAAAATACTATTTGAGCAAAATATTTCTAAATAGATATCTCAGTATTGGAGACAGCGGTTCGTTTTAGGCTATATTATATTATATATGTTATATTATATTAATTATGTTAGCTTATGCTGATTCTTTCTGGCCTGTAGAAATGACACCCTCCCTACATCCATGGCACTTGCCCACATTACTCCAGAAAACAGGAACACGTGCAGCATCTGCCTTTTTTGCTTGACTGATTGCGATTATTTCGTTTCACTCCATGCCACTTCTGCTTCTAATTTTCTAGAGAACACACCTTCCCAGGAAGGTCAGATTGGCAGCAGATGCTAAAGATGACTTATATTTCCAGTAACTAGCAAACACTTTCCACTTCAGTTCGGTCGGAAGCCATGCATGGACCAAACAGACCATCCAGCTGCTTTTGAAGAAAACCCATATTGCTCTATCACCAAAAGAAAAGAAAATGGATATTTATGGATAAACAGTTATGTTTCTGGCACATGCTCTAGCAGTGGCTGTTGCAGCATCACAGTGAAATTACCCTGTTAATGAACTCCTGTTAAGTGCTAATGACAGGTGATGTACAGCGGGGCACATCAAGCTCTGGTGGCTTGCAGCAATTCACACACATCCAGATCTGCTGTGCTGTAAGGTTAAGGGGCACCTCTGACACAGAGACCTTTACCTAATTATGGCACAACAGAAACCCTTAGATTCTTACAAAATGAAAACCTACTCACAAAATGCCTGGTTCCTTTGATCAGAAATTCAACATTGTGTTTCTCAGGAGTGTTATTGACCGCTGCCAATAGATTCCCATCAGCCGGGTATATCTGTGTCCTGCAGCTTTTCCTTATATTTATGCTTCACACCCTTAGCCAAGCACAGGTTTAATTGTGACACAATATCAGTAATAAAACCCATAAATTAATATATTTTATGCCAATTTTTGTGGGATAATGAAGCAGTGCCTTGCAGTACCACGGGGGAGTGCATTTTTGCATTGTCGAATAAACCTTGTGAGCAGCAGAAGGAATTGCAAGGGGATCACATTTGTGACAGCTTGAGATTGTGCTTCTGAGCTTGCAACAGGTCCTGCCAGATCAGTGCTTCAGCTGCAGAGATTTGTGTTCAAGCTGCTACTTGTTGATCAGGAGTTTTCCCAAGAACAAATCCCAAAGGAAGCCAGTAGCATCACGGCATTTTGTTGCTCCTGATAAACAACGGGCTCTGAAGTGGCAGCTGGGTACAAGAGGTTTCCCAGAGAAACAAAAACAGTTAAAGGACACTGTCAGGTGGGAGACTGTGCTCTGACAACCACAGAATCCTGCTTGGGCTGCAGTTTGAAATCTCTCCACACTGGTGCAACCTGTCAGGGGATTAAACACCAGGAGAGTCTGGAGAGCTGGACGGGACAGGAGCTGCTTGGGTGATGTGGGTGTCACGGCAGGGACACTGTGGCTCTGCTTGGAGCCTCCCTTTGCAGAGGATTATCAGCAGGGAGTGAGCAGCCAAGGACTAAGGATTAATTTTTTTCCTGACAATGTTCTCTGACAAGTTTCCTTCTGTACCATCATGTTGCTGGGGCAGTTTTTGCATCCTTTGATGATCAGCCCTGTCTGAGTTGCCACCAGGGCAGAGTTAGCAAGACTGGTGTTTTAACTGAACTGAATTCATGATAGAATGCACCCTCATGAGGATTCTTCTCATTTTAGCTTCTCTGTCTCATATTTGTTACTTCTTTCTTTCAGTGTGGCTTCTTTCCTCTTCTTCCTAAAGCTCAGCAGTGTGTTTAATTCTCTTTTTTTTCTTTACTAATTTGTTAAATACAAAAGAAGTCAAAATGCATCTCTAATAGTCCTCAGGCTAATTTCTCTTTCCAAGCTTTCCCAAGCCCCTCAAATTCACTAAAAGACAATTTTTCATTTTTGAAACTGTTGAACTGAGACAGGAAAGGCAAACAGAAATACCTGATAGCACACCTGACTCTTGACTTAATTTGCTGCCTAAAACGTCTGGCAAACAACTCAGCTGGTGTTTCCTCTTTAGCTTCTGGTATTATGCCTCCTATGAGTTTTTCCTTTTTTTTTTTATTCTCGCTGAAGTAATAGAAAACCAGTTTTTACTTTATAGTAAATAGTAATAGAAAAATAGTTTTTACTTTATATTTATAGTATACACATCTATTTATTTACACACACATTTCAAGAGAGTAAGATACATTTGTAGGTTCTTGTTTTGAAATAAAGAGTGGAGAAAAGTCTAGAAAAGACAATTGGGTTTATTGACCTGCTCCGGTAGATGCATGAAGCCATCTCCATGAGAATAGCGGGAACCATGATCAACACAACTACTGCAGAAAAATCATTGATTGCACTTTTCCCCACCAATGTAGTTTAAGTGATATTAGAGTACAAGAGTAAGTAGTGAAAGCTGGGGTCTTCCTCTTGGGTATTTTGAAGACCAAGTGTTCAGCTAGAGGTAAGTGAATTGCTTTTCCTTTCCTCGTTATTCTGTTCGCCGCAACACAGGGTTTTTCAAAGCCTTAATTTATCATTTGGAAAGTGCTTTAAGATCTTTTCACAGAGCTGGCTATAAAAATGTGAAGTATTAGGAAGCAAAATCCCATGAACAATTAAAAATTTATCACCTTCAAGACAGAGCTTTCAGAAAAATGTCCAGTGGAAATTAAAAGACAACCTGGACTTGCTGGAGGGACACTCTATTAACAGGAAAACTGAAGAAAAACAACCACTTCCAACTGGGTGATGTTTTCTGTCCCTTCTTTTCTTCCTCTGTAGTCCCCTGCATGTTCACACCACCATGGGAAGCAGGAGCATGGAGGACAAAGAGTATGTCCTGAAGAATAGCAATGTGGAGATACCCAGTGGGGAGCCATGGGGGAGCATTTAAGAGGAGGTTTATGGAGCTGAGGAGAAAGAACAGTCAGAGGCTGCTGGAGACAGGGGCAGATGTGCCTGGGGGAAGGTGTGGATGGAAAGGGATTGATCTCTAGAGGCAGGGATGGGGAGGAGTTGGCATTTGGGGCTCAAACAATTACCTGGAGGCCAGTCATGGGGAGTGGAGGAGGAAGTTCTTGTTCCTTGGGGCAGGCGGAACAGTGGCAGTATGAGGATGTCACACTTGTGTCAGTCCTGAGGTAACTCCATACTCTACTGTGTCAGCGTAAACAGGGTAGTTTTCCTAGGAAATCACTGAGCAAGAAGAGCAGAACAAGCACCAGGAGATGCCAGAGGAGGTCCTCTCTCATCATAAAGCATTTTTGATCTGTCCCTGAACATCTCCAGCTGAGCCTTCTTGGAGAGTCTCTCCCAGGGCTTTGCTGGCCTTATCTTCATGTGGCTTTTCCTGAGCTGAACCTGCTACCTTTTAAGCCCAGTCTTATCCTACAGTGCTTGTAACAGCTACTCTGAGTAGTAAACTGACAGAAGTACAACATTGGTCATTAAAGGGAGGAGTGAGATTATGTGTATGAAACAAGAAGGATTGTACATGACCCACTGGACTGCAGTGCTATAAACAAAGGAAAAAGAGGTACTGGAGAAGAGTTTATTGTTTGCTAATTGAATTTACAGACACAGGAAAAAGTCTGAAGTAAAGTAATCTGAAAGCAAAGACCCAGCATGGCAATTGAACTAATATTCAACACTATAGATTATTTTAGCATTTAAATCAGTAATAAAAGTCCCAAGGAAAACTGACTTGGAGCACAGAACTTCTGACTGCAGCTGCTCCAAACTGAAAGTGTTCGTGCATGTGGTCTGGTTATCTGCTGAACTGCAAGACACTTGCCCTAAACTCGAGAAGTTTTATGTTTAAAAAGTTTCTTTTGGCATTTGTTATGCAATGTTCTTCTTGGCCTTTTTCCATGGAAGTGAAAAACTAATAATTTTATCTGTTCACTTTTTTTTCCCCCAGCTTCAATTATTTTTAATGGGTGTTTCAAGTTTTCCTTTTACAATATGCTGAGAGCTACTCACACACAAGGGAAAAAAGAAACCATTCAGCAAGAGAGCTATAAATGCCACATTTTTCAATGGTGAAAAAGACTAACTTTCTGAATCTTGATAGCAGTACTTTGGAAACCACTTCACAGAGTGCCTTTTTTTTTTTTTTTAAACAAAAGTCAAGCAGTCCACATGCTGCCAGCCCGACAGTGTAAACAAATCTGTTTCTCCGGATTCCCTTTGTCAAATCAGCCTCCAGCTGAAATGCGTTATCTCAGATGAAATGTATCAGGCACATAAAGCAATAATTACAGCTGTCTGGCTGCATGTTGAGAATAAAGAGCCAGTCTTTATCAAGGTCAGCAAGAGAGGCTGCAGAAAATACACACAATTTTTGTGTAGAAGTTGGGAGTGGGGTTTCTCCACAGACACACAAAACAGCAGCAAGCCCAAGCCTAGGGAATACTGTGCTGACAGGATCTTAGGAAGAACACAGCAGTCAACAGGTTATAGAAATTCTCTTTACACATTTCTCTTTACACATCTGGAGAGTCATTTTTCTGGCTTCATGTTGTTTTTGGGCACTCTGAACCAGATATCACCTGAGAGCCACCCTTCTCAGCCTCTCTCTTGGTGTTCAAACAGGGATCTGCAGACGCAGGGAGAAGCTGCCTCAGTGGGATAGTGCCTGAACCAGCCTCCCAGAGGACATGGAAATGCTTGGATTAACTTTCATACCTTGCAGGAGGACTTTGCACTAGCTGCTCCCAAAGGACCTTAGTAGAGGGAAATCTAGCAGTGGTTTGTATGGAAAAAAAAATCTCTTTATCAAACCCTGAGCACCAGGTCCTCCAAGCTGTGATAGCCTGAGAGTGGCACTATGAACCTCAGAGAATTTGCTCTTTCTGAGTGGTTTTTAATGTGCCTTCAGGGCCAAGCACCTTTGCCATTCAGGCTTCCTGCAGCCTGCATTGAGCTGGTGTCATGGAAAATTTCTGAGTGAAGCAGGGGGTTAAAGTTGTTTTTGCCTTGGCCAAGAGTCATGTTTTGGAAAAACACAGTGAAGCTCCTCAATAGGAGTTGATTACTTCTTAAGAGCCACTCTAGCCTGTCTCAAAGGGCACCACAACAGTGACTGCCAGGCATTTCAAATCTTCTGAAGACACCCAGGCAGAGAAACTCCCTGCAGATTTCCTGTCAGTCCAATGCTGCTGCCAGATCCACGGTCCAGGAAACATACTGAAGACCCCAAATAGCCCAATGAGCATGGCCTGGTGCATAATTCCCCATTCTGGAACTGGGTATCTTGGCAGGAAATCTGAGCTAGGCCCCGATGCAGTTAAAGGCTGTAGAAGAAATCAAATTTCATAGTGCTCTCAAGAGATGAGGCCATGCTCACCAGGAGAAAAGGAAAGCAGAGAGTAAGGATGAGATCCTACACAATGACCATTCCTTAAGAGCTCATCCCAACCATTCACTTAGGAACAGCAGATACCAATAGTTTGTGCACTTTTCTTCAGAAAACAGTGTTATGAAAAAAAAAGCAACTGGTGAACCATGACAGTATCTTGTTTGAAGACCTCAATTCTAAGAGATGTTAAAATACTGCACTCAGCACTGCTCCCCAGAATAACTTAAGAGCGTTAAAAATTATACTCTTTTTTTGGATTATCTTTTTGTTCACTAAGGTTTAAACCTACCCTGAAAATCTGTGGAGAAATAGGGCAAAAGCAAACACCAAAGAGCAGAAATATCCCCATTTTATCTTCAGTCATTTTGTTTCATATAGTTTTTTACTGCAATGTTGAAGAAAGTTTTCAGTCTGAATATTTATTTAGGCATTACTTAGAACATTTCTTATTCAGACTATCATTGTTTGTTCTTTGAGAAAAAAAGCAACCAAACAAAACAGAGAACAAACAAAACCTCAAGCCCATATTATTTGGTTTAAAAGTGATAAGTTTTTATTTGGTAAATAGGATTTCTTTTGAATTAATCTGAAATGAACCCTGCAGTTTTTAAGTTGTCAACAGTCATCTTTTGATTGTCAACAGCTTCATTTCTCTATACCATTAATGTGCAATAGCATAGCTAATTCATATCAGTACAGAGACAAACTTATTTGTTGCTGTAGACTCAGAGAGGAAAAGTTATGGATTCCCTAGAAATAAGGGGGTTTAGATTAAATAATATAATTAAAACGATTTTTAAAGAGCATCAAACTTTGGATACATCCTTTTCTCATAACTGAGGCGTGAGTGGGTTTGTATTCGTTGGTTGATATTTGTGAAGTTATTATTCACTTACAGAAAAAATAGAATTTCTACTTAGATCATATGGATTCACAGATTTATTTGAAGAAACAAATTAAGTTGTCTCATCATCTAAAGCACTCTTAACTAAAGGGAGAAAACAGCTGATGTCCTATAGCAAAAGATTTTTGCTGTTCTGTGCAAAATAAAATCTCACAGCTGGCTGTGCAATGACGTCCCTCTCAGCTGGAAGATTGGCATCAAGGCACCTCTCTCATACATTATTCTCATCTACTGTGCAAAACTGGAATTTGTATCCAGGTACTCTGGCAGGGAAATAAATAGTTTTGCCTACTGAATGTAGGAATTTAATTGTCAAATTAACCATTCTGCACTATTTTTCTCCATGCTCCTGTTCACAGAATCACAGAATCAAGGAATATCCTGGGTTGGAAGGGACCCACAAAGGTCCTCGAGTTCAACTCCTGGCCCTGCACAGGACACCCCAAGAGTCACACCATGTGCCTGAGAGCGTTGTCCAGACACTTCTTGAGCTCTGTCAGATTTGGTGCTGTGACCACTTTGGAGAACCTGTTCCAGTGCCCAGTCACCTTCTGGAGGAAGAACCTTTTCCTGATATCCAACTTAAACCTCCCCCGACACAACTTCAGGCCATTCCCTGGGCTCCTGTCACTGTCACCACAGAGCAGAGGTCAGTGTGTGCCCCTCCTCTATCCCTTGCGAGGAGGCTGCAGACTGCAGTGAGATCTCCCCTCAGTCTCCTGTTCAGAGCTCCTTGTCTTTTGTCTTGTGGGCATGAATTCTGTACTTAATATATTACTATTTTTATTTATTTGGGGGGGAACTGGTTTTTTGTGGTTAATTTACAGCATTGCCAAAAGAAATGGCTCCCTCCCTCTGGAAGTAGCAATGCTGTGTTTGAAATCTTATTTAAAAAGTTAAGGTCAAAGTATTTTAGCAGAATTTTCATTGTAGGAAAGAAGACAGAACTGAGCACTTGGCTAGTTTTGACTGTTCTCCTTTAAGTTTGCATTTGCATGTAATGAGATGCACTCTCTGTATATCCAGTGGCACCGTTATTCCACTGATGGGTTTTGTTATGTTTAATTGGGAAGACCTTTTCCCCTATTTTTCCAACACGCCACCAAAAAGTTACTTGTGCCATTTATTTTTTGTTTGAAACTGCATTTTGTCTGTCAAAACACTAAAGAATGATGCTCTCTTTTGACTTACAGTTTTTATGTGGCTAGACAAGTCTGCATTAAAGCATCTCAGATCCTCTTTTTTCCCCAAAATAAAAAACACCTCAAAAATAATTTGATGGGAATAAGAAACATTAAAAACCTCCTCAAAATATTTGAGCAGGTCTGAAAATTCTCTTCTTGGTCAGTAATTTAAGTCATAAAAGGCCATGAAGCTCTAATTTTGTTAATATTCATTAGAGCTTTTCCCTTTTTTTGTTAAAGATACTGCCCTTGGTTTTCAATCTATTACAAATTAATTACACTATAATATTTAGTGGGGTTTTTTTCCCAAATATTCCCATGGATGTTCTGCCTACAGGCAGGAATTTACACCGGCTGTGTTTGTGTGTAGGATCTGCTTTTTATTTCTTTATTTAAGTCAGCTAACAAACATGGTTTATGTTATCAGTGATGAGAAAAGCATTCCAGATGGATTTGTTGTTTTGTTCTCTATTAGCAGAATTAAGGAGCTGGGAGGGTGCAAGTTCCTGGTGACATGTATTTTTATCTAATTAAAGAAGTGCACCAGCAGTTTGTACAAAATAATTTTCTGAGCACACTAATAAATGTGTAGAAGAATTTGAAGATAGATTGGAGGTTTTTTGTCTGGATCCAAGATTACTGAAGTTTTTTTTGTTTCTTTTTAACTGTCTCAATAGTCAGCAAGCATTTACTTGCAATTATTTTTTTCTCCAACTGATGGCATAAATAATTAATATGATAAAAGATTCTTACAAATCAAATCAGTAAACA
Organism: Corvus brachyrhynchos; assembly: GCF_000691975.1. NCBI lineage: Eukaryota > Metazoa > Chordata > Aves > Passeriformes > Corvidae > Corvus > Corvus brachyrhynchos. Next base: position 436,316 of record NW_008237447.1, on the reverse strand, counting down.
ACCTTCAAGAGGAATTGGTATGCATCCAATCCCCCAGACTCCCAGCAAGAATAACTTATGCCAATTAGACCTGTGAAATGGATTGATATTTTTGGCCTATGATAGTTAGCCAAGCTCTGCAGGTTCAGTTGCCCCCAAAATGTTCAGGAAGATAACTCAGATATCCTGGGTGTTGGAGATAATTGAACGCAGATCTAGGCATCGTTGGGCTCAGCTTTTTTCTGTAGATCTTAGGGGTGGGGGTGCTCCCCAAGGTGCAGGCAATCCTAATTCTGTCAATTCTTCAAATCTGCCTCTCTTCCCTCCTATGAAATGCCCCCATGGTGAGGTGGTTCTGAGTAGCAGCTCTCAGCTCTTTCTGTCAGTGCTGCCAGACTTTGGTGTCCACTGGAGAATGGCCCAGGTGAGTGTCCCAACCACTGCTCCTCCCCACTGTGGGGGGAAATTTTTATCCAAGTGTTGCTCACTCCGTGTTTACTCCTTGCTCTAATTATTCTCAGATAGCAAAATAGTGTCAGTAGAAGAGGTTCAGAGGTGTCCCTCCAAATACTTGCTTTGCTTCATGGTTAGTATATCCTGTCAGATATTTTACTTTGTGGGTTTTAATTTTTTTTTTTTTTTGCCAAGTGTTGCTCTATGCAATTTTGGTCAACTTGTTTTCTTTTCTTTTTGATAAAGAAAATATTTATTTTTTAACTGAGGTTAAGGAAGGTTTTCTAAACTTTGCAGTTTAGAAATATTACATAACTTAATATTCATGAGAAAAGCCATTGCAGCTGAAACTTTATGAGGAAGAAATGCACAGTTGTCATTTTAATTTTTATTATACCAAAATTTTTATTTTCACAGTGCTTTCATTTAATACCTGTTAGAGAATGTCTGATTTTTTCTGTGGTTCTTAGCAAAAATTTACACTGGAAGAAAAATCCATGTAGAAAATACATTACAGCAGAAAGCTGAATTGAAAGTGGAAGTGGCAATTCACACATGGCTGATCCTTTGGGAACATCTGAAACAGGACCTTTTGGTATTTCTTTTGGAGGAAGGGACAAATTTTTCCAGTTGACTCCAGCATGAGTAATTTGGGACTTGTTGGATTTGATTGTGAGAAAGGACCAACTCCTTCCAGATCTGTTCTGTTAAAGCACTTTGCTCCAAGAGCACATGGAGCACGTTCACCCTCAAACATAAAGCTGGGTGTTTGAATTGGGAACTTGCAGAACCGGGCAGTGGACTTTGCCACAATGCAGAGCTCTGGGCTGTCAGAGAGTATTCCCTATTTCCCTCTACCTGGGAAATAAATGGGTTTTCCCCACTCTTCATCATGCAGATGATGGCTCCAAGGCAGTGTTATTCACCTTATCAGCTGTTAGTTCAAAGGCTCAGGACTCTGCTCAGTGTTGTGTGTTGCTTCCCACTAGGAAGTTCCCAAAGATGCTGAACTTTACAAGGACTTTTAGTCCCAGCAAGGGACTGCCAGATACTGCTGGGGCTGTTTTTCCTGGGGGTCCAGTCAGGTTCAGGTCAGAACAACAAAACAAATTAACATGGTCCTTAACCATGTAAGCTTAACACTTGAGTACATTGTTTCTCAAGCTTGGAAGCAAAAAAAACCAAACGTTTTTTGCTTTTTTTTTCCTTTTCTTTTCCAGCCCACTCTCGGTGGCAGCTGACCCAGTGGTGTCCACAGGTGTGTCGTGGAAGGCAGATGAGAAAAACTGATCTGATTCAGTTTGAGAGGCTGATGAGGGGCTCTGGCAGGACAACGGTAAGAGCAGTGTTGTGGGGTGGGCGAGCACTGCCCCACTGCATCCTGCATCCTCTCACCCCATGTCTCTGCCCTGGCAGTGCCACAATGCCACCCTCTTTTAGGGCTGCCTTCCAAACATTTTTACCACACATGAGCATTGAAGCAACAGAGGAGACTGTATTGGAATTAATTTTTCAGCTGGCTTCTTTTTTTTTTTTCTCCTTTTTTGCCTTTTTTTTTTCCTTGAAATACTTATAGGAAACTGCATTAGAATCCCAAAATATTGGAAAATTAAAAAACCATCTGGAGATCTAAACCAACTGTAAAGAGTTAGAGAAGCCCTGATGCATGACCACAAAGACAGATACGATCCATTGTGGGTGGGGCAGACACCTTGCAGTTGTAGTGAGGACCATAAAGTTCTGATATTAAAAAAAATATCTTGGGATAGCTAAGTAATCACAGAATGAAAATGATAGAAATTAATCTTTGGCTACATAAATATAGCAAGACTTTATTTAGCAAATACTTATTCTGGGAGGGTTTTACATACAGAAACACCTAAACTTGTGCTAAAGAGTTGGGATTGGCTTGATGGAAGTGTTGTGTACAAGTATATAAACCAAAAATACATTCTTTGTCACATATATCTATGTCTTTTTCCAAACCATAGGTTGTTCCAAGTTGCTATTTGAATTTTAGCAAGTAGTTTCAGGATTTATTTTTAGGTTTTGGTTCCTTAAAAATGCTTTGTAAAGATATACAGTGTGATATGAAGATACAAAACATTACTTCCCATGGAAACGTGCTGGAGTCATAGAGACTTTTTCTTTTCAGTTTCTTCACAGAAGAGCAGCACTCTGTTTAAAGAGAGTTAGGAATCTTCAATCTTTTTCACACTCAATTATTTTCCAGACTATGTGTGTGTGTGTATATCTGTGGGGTTTATTTTAGAACAATTTGGTTGCAATGGAAAGGAGGTTTGTAGTCATTTGGGTTATTATATCTAGAAATACAGCAATATAAAAGCATAAAAATAACACTGAAGAAAATGCGTAAGAAAGGGAAAGGAAGGAAAAGAATAGAAGGATATCAGCACCTGGACCCAGGGATAGGCTGTGGTTATTGCAATTTTGATGTCTATTGGTTGATGGTCCTACCTTGATCCATCTGGGGTGGGGGAAGCCCATGTGGCACAAAGTTCGATGGGTTAATAAATGCTCAGGTCTATGTGGGAACACCCAGGTACCTCCCCTGGGCAGGGGGAGTTTTACACAGTCTGATGAAACACTGGGGGTCACATGCAGTCCTCTGGTGGAAGGTCTCAGAAATGAATTTGGGGGCACTTTGGGGGGCTTTGATGGTTTATGATCCCTTCTAAGACACAAGATCTGGCTCCTTGGGCTGGTTAGGCCCCATCAGAAGAGATGAATTCTTTCAGGCCTTCTTGTGAGTGTCCTGGTACCTGCCAAGGGTGGAGCTTTATGCCTGAGCCAGATGTGAAAGGGAGGGTATTGGCATGATGAAAAGCACTGATGCCTAAAGATTTTTAGCTTTTTATATATTTTTCATATATTTGTAACTTTGTAGACTGTTAATACACAGTTATAATTGCTAGTACCTTTCCTGCCCTCTTGCATAGTTTAACAAACCCTTATTAATACATTCTTGAAATTCTGTTTAGTCTTGCCTTTAGTCTGGCAAGGACACTTTATTTTGCACTATACATCATAGATACAATAAAGTGTGAGGATAAATATCAGGAGGAGGGCTCCAATGGGGCAGAACCTGGGGGAAAATCACCTAACCAACTTCTCTTCTAGTTGTACCATATTTGATAGATATACTTATCAACTAACCTTATAGAAATTGTAGGAATAATGTATCGGGTGTGTATATCAGCATTTTGTGTACCTTGAAGGCTTGTAGTTAAAGATTTGATTGTATGTTATCATTTTAACAGTGTTTGGAAAAAGTTTTGTGTTTTATTCCAGGCAACAGCACTATCCCACCTCCTCTGGGTCATTTTCTTATCAGCCTTCTCCCTGATCTGGCTCAAACCCCAGCCTGTGGCCCCTGCTGGTGGGTTCTCTGCAAATCTCAGCAAAGCACTCCCTGCTTTTGAAAATTGCCAATTGTTTGGGTCATTTACCATAAACATTTCCCACCTGGATTGCACCCAGCTGCTGCAAACAGATGGCACCACAAATCCAACCAGCCCAGGCCATCATGTCTGCTGTGGTGCTGCTCTGCTGCCTTCATCCTGCAAGATTAATGTGATCCATGTCACAACAGCCAGACTTAAAATCAATAGGAAATAGTCTCCAGTGAAGCTCTTGAGACCCCATCTCCTGGGGTAATAAGGGAGGTCAGCATCCTTCAATATCCAGCTCTGTGTCAGGGAGATTCCTGCCAAAATCAATGTAGCTGAAGCAGGAACTGTTTCGGTAGGGCCGTCCCCACATGACACGCCTCCAACACATCCTTTCACTGCACTGGCAGCAGCTGACAGAACTGCCAGGAGGGAATCCCAGTTTCCCTGACTCACTGCAAATGAGCAGCCCTCAGCAACTCCAAAAAAAAAGTCTCCTCACGAGTATAGAATTTACTGCAATTTCAAACCCTGCATTTATATTTTCACTTGTATGATTTCACTTTTTATGGAAAAGTCATTTAGGCTGAAGATAAGTCACAAAGCAAACCTAAATTTTTTAGGTTTACAAAAAATGCATACATTAATTTAGGTTCAACAGCTTTTTCTTGAGGTCCCATGCTATCAGCATTGTGGCATGGCCCGAATAATTCACCAATAATTCAAAGATGCTTGGAAGTGTCAGAATTTTCTGCACACAAATAGCAGAAGTCTTGTTGGATGAAAAGGAAATGAAGGTAAGGTGGATTTATCCAACTATCTACCACACAGTGAGATAAAAAAGTATTATCATATTCAATGCTACTTTAATTATTGATGGACAGCTCAAATATCTTTCATCTCTTCTGCAAAGAATATAAATCTATTTTTTCTTGTTCAAACTGATCCAATTTATAAGGTTGGCAATGTTTGCTACTCCACGTTTGTATTTGCTGAAAAGGAACTTAAATTCTCTTAATATTTAATACTATTTAGTATAAAAGGAGGATCTTTTCCAAAAAAAATGACACAACATTGTTGTTCTAAACACTGTTTCACCAATCCTGTATATTTCTTAAATGCATAACTTTTCCAAAATGGAAATTCTCCTCTTAAAAAATATACTACAATTTGCTCCACAAAAAAGTTGTTTGCTTGCTTTATCCCAGGAGGAGCTCAAGTAGTATTTGTGTAGCTTTTCTTCATGTATGTCAAACTTTTTTGCTTCCTTCTCCAACAGGAGAAAAAAAGAGAAACTCAGGATCTCCAGAATCCTTTTGTTTGAAAGGTGTTTGGAAAATGAGAGGGAAAAGTGAAGAAACTTGAGTGTCCTTCAACAGAGACTTGAAAATTCCTGCAAGCTACTATTTCCACTTTGATGTGAGAGTTAAGAATGGACATCTCAGACTACCTAATGCAATGGGAAGCAAGTAATTCCAAGCATTCCCATGCTATCAGGCGGAGGGAAATTGAGTGCAGTGGTTTTAGAGCAACGTGACTTTGGGGCTGTGGTGTTTTTATGACTGTCAGGAGGTCTCCAGGAACATTGTTTCATGCTTCTTCCTAGGAGAACCTTTGAAAACATAGCATCATAGAATGGTTTGGGTTGGAAGATCATCCAGTTCCAACCTCCCTACCATGGACAGGGCACCTTCCACTAAACCAGGTTTTTCAGGGCCCTGTCCAACCTATCCATACTCAGGCCTTTAACCAAAGAGTGTCATTTGTTGTGTATCGTACTGCTGGCAAACATCCCAGCCTACAAAAAACACTCCTGTGGGAAATCTCTCAATAAAAACTTTCCAGCCCCTTTTGTTTTCAGCAGAAGGAGGAGCAGGAACTCATCAACGTGGAGAGGCAGCAAAGCTGCACCATCACTGCATTCAAGTTGGATTAAGTGCTCTGAATTGAGCTCTGGAGAAAGCAAAGGCAACAAGTCTGGTTCTAAACTCTCATCAAACGGCTCCGCAGAGATGGTAAGAACTGCACAATTTGGATGTCTGCGGCTTATTTTTCAGGTTAAAGCACTAAACTATGCAGAAATCAAGGCACAAAACTCGTTTAGGCTGCAGTCCTGTCCTTAGGACACTCTGAATTACTGTGCATGGAGCACAGTTTGTGAAATTCCTTGCTGTTTGGAGACCCTTTAGATCCTCACACTTTACAATGAGCTACAGAATAAATTTTTATCACGGCCTCTGAGTTTTTCATGCTACAGTTGCATAAATTTGCTAACAAAACATGGAGCAATTCCTTTGGTTGTTCCATTTCTTTTCCTAAACAAAAATAAGAGTGTAAAGGGAGGAGAAAGGAAATACAGGAAAGATTTTTTTTAGAGTGCAAAACTGTGCTCAGCTTTGGGAGTTCTCTCCTAGTAAAGCAGTGTAAATCAGTGAGGTTGAGTAGAGTGACCCCTTTCCGAGGGAGGCAGGCTTGATTTCAGGCTTAGGTGGACGCAGACCAGAAGAAGCCTTGAGATGACCATGAGAAAAGACTTAGTTCTGCCACCAGGGATCACTGCAGAACTGTTGCCAGAGAGGCTAGCTGTGGAAATGTCCTAATTTATCATCTTTGGGTCTGAAGGGAAGGGCAGGCTGCAGAACGCCGCCCAGAGGGGATCTGGCTGGGAAGAAGCTGGGCTAAACCCATGCCCTTAGAAGCTCACAGATCATGGGAGTGTGGGAGAATGATAACAGAGGACATGACTGAGGTTTAAAATGTGTAAAAATTTAAATAAATAAGACCTAGTCGCTGAAGAATGGGCTCTGAACGAGAATGGCTGGGAGGTACTGTTTGACGCCTCAGTTAGCAATTTGGTCTAGAGGCACACAAGGTTTGTCAAACAATTTAACAAAGTTTTAAACATTTTCAGGTTTCTAGAAAAACAAAAACTCCTAATAAAAATACCCCCGTAACCCCAAATTAAATAACCCGTATGTTGAGAACTGGCAAACCCCAAAGTTTTAAACACTTTGTGCTGTGCAATTTGCCAAAAGATTTTGTAGGCAGTCACTATCACACCAGTGATGTGCCCCTTTAAAGACCTCAGACATTCCAATAGTTTTAATTATGGTGGGGAATGAGATCCTCTGAGAAGAAGGAAAGAGCTGGGGAGAAAAATTTAGCAGGAAAGTATGAGATATCTGCTAAGGTTTCACAGGTGTTTTTTCAAGACAGAAAGAGAAATCTTCAAGGCTAATGCTGAGAAAGAAAGGGTAAAATTAGGGGCAGCAAGATTAAAATATTACTCAAGGTTACTCAAGATTAGCTGTATGATGAATGGTCTACAGAACGCTGCATAAATCAAGATAACTAAGATAAATGGAAGCCTAATTTAAGGAATGTGCTGTCTCTGGATCAGAACTAGAAGGAACCAGATGCATGACTGCCAATTTAGGAGGTACAGGAGCAATACCAAAATCAGGGCAGATCTGTACAAGAGACTGTTTCCTCATGTCTTCACCAAAGATGGTAGAGAAAAATCATCCAGGAATTGGAGCTGGGCAGTAGCATCAATTTTTAATGTGCTTCCCTTCTCACAGGGGGAAATTTTTGGCTTTTTTTAGACTGGAACTCCTCTCCCCTGTGACAATGACTTGACTCTTTGCTACAGCCTTCCTTTCCTATGCCTAAATGTACATTAGTCATTGCACTTCCTTCTCATTGCACACTCAAACCTCTTTTCATCTTTTATTTCATTCCTTTCCTCATTCTCTTTTTGAGCAGTTAGGAGATATGATCAGAGAGACCAGGACTCCTCTGCCTATGTTATACAAGAATTGGGGTATTTTTAAAGAAAAAAGACAACAATAAAATTCTTTACACAAATGTAATTTTAAAGAGGAGATGTCTTTAACACTTGGATTTATGTCCAAAAATGCCTCTTCCAGAGAATTATTTTCATTGTGCATGCAGAAAGCAGCACCCTGAACACCACTGAGAGGGCACAGAGCCTTCTGACACCACAGAGGAGAGAAAAACCTGTTTCTTGCTGGTAGAGTCTCAGTGAAAATATTCATCAAAGGAAATTTATAATGCACTGACATTGAGCAAAAGGCCAAAGATGATCCTGGATCTTCTGAAAGAGGTGAATGAAGAGTGGAAGTTCTGACAGCATTTGACGAATGATGGAGGACCATCAGCTGCACCAGCCTTGAGGAGGCATTTGAGTCGTGGTCCAGGTACAGCAGGGGTAATAAACTCTACACCCCTTGGGAAGGATAATTTGGAGATGCCTAAAATCTGGGGTTCCTGAGTGTGGGCTGCAAATTGTGATTAGGTGACAGCTGCTAGAAGAAGCAGATGCCAAATGTCAAATGGATGAAGGCTGATTTGGGATCACAGCCAAGGTACTCTGGCACAGGGAAAGAAAGTTCCCATTCCTAAGAGCCTTAAGGAACAGCCACTTCCCAAAGAGCTATTCCGGCCCCACCTGTCTCTTCCAAGATGCTTTCCCTTTCTCTCCCCCACTTCATACACAGTAATGTGTTTCTTTAACTGATGTTAATTAAAATCACCCTGACATCATCAGAGCCAGATGAATAATTTAGTTTGATGAAAATTTTAATGAGAAATTAAGATTGTTTGTAGGGGTTTTCAGTGTTTCTTCAGCTTAATAACTACCTTCTCTTTGTGTTCCTTCCACTTACTGTTCCCCCCTCCTACACTTTCTTCCAGCCAGCCACTCCTGTTCTTTTTCCCATCCATGAGCTTGAGGGATTTCAGGGTGAGTCAAACTGCAGAAATGATTGTGATTAAAAAAAGAAAAAAAGGTTGAACAGCAGTTTTAAATTTTTACTTTTAACTGGATTCTTGCAGGAGCCCAGTTTGCAGAGTACAACATCCCAGGATACTTCCAGGGTACATTAATCTGTCTGGAAACCACTGAGGAACAGATTCAATAATAATAATAATAATAAAACTATGTAAAGTGGTGTCATATTAGTGGTAGTCTTATCACAATTATTTTCTTCATTTTATTTATCCTCCTTAAAGAAACTAGGGATAGACACAAATCCAAGGGTGAACAGTGAGAATTATCACTGGCACAGAGGGACTTCTGCTCTTTATTTAGGGGAGTTATTTCTGACTAAAATTCTGCTCTTTCCCAATTCTCAGCACTATGTAACAGGACAATTTGTTCTTTATGAGAGTTAATACCTGTCTCCCAGCATCTGCACCCACCTACACACATTAAATAAGTAATTTAATTCTCTGACTCGGTGCAGCAATTGCTGTAGGCCTGCATGCCAGTAATTTAGGGGCTGGTTTGTATTTTTAGCTTGAAAAAGAGGAGACAAGGGGGTGTATCTACAATCTAATACACATATATGTACCTGCTTCTCCCCCTGGTAGATTATTCAGGGGTTAATGCATTATAATGGAACTGTTTATATTTGTTAGTCATAGATTACTGCACATTGCGTGAAGGAAATCTGTCACCGTTCATAAATCCTAGTTTTATTCTGTGTTCTGCTTAGCCAAAAATATGCACATATGTACAGACACATTTTATTACACAGAGGCACTGCTGAATATAAATAGAGTATTTGTCAAACTTCAGATTAACATAAAAATAACATTGTGCAAATACCTGGTTCTGCCAACCCACTGGCACATCCTCCACATTTTTAAGTGTTCTGCCTAAAGCAGCATAGCTAAAAGATTGCATTAGTGGAAAGAAATAGGTGAAAATTCACCACAAATTACACAAATACAAGTAAGAGAGACAGCAGATGTCACTAATATGAGAAAACATTGCTGACACGCCAGGGGACCTTCCACTTAAATGATATCAGAGAATTAATGATGAAGGAATGACAAGCTGAGGGTAGAATCGAGACAATGTCTCACATACATCATGATGTCTGCTAGAATCAAGAAAATGACAACTTCCCTGTGTGAATTCACAGTTTAAAGTAGAGGATTAAGCAAAAATCACACAGAGTGTTTTAAAATTTACCTCTCCGTTTGATGTATTTTGTATAAGCAATCAATATCAGTTGCCTACACGTGGAAGCAATGTTCTAAATGCTTCCAAAATCCTCTGCAATCTGTGTCAACCTAAAGACAGAGAGGCTGTGGGTTATGCAAGAGATAAGGTGCTACCAGGTGCTCTTACCTGAGCATTCACAAAGGTCTGAATTCCACTGGCTACATAAATTTTTTGCAAAAAGTATGGTTTTAACCACAGGCTAACAACACCTGCACCTCGACACTAAGCCCTTCTTGGGAAAGGACTTAGGTGACACTTAAGTGACATTTTTAATGGAGACTATGAGTTCTGTCAAAGGGCACACATCTTCCCTATGGTGCTGCAGCAGAGCTTGATAGAAATAGAAGATAACCCTTTTTTCACACTTTTTCAAACAATACTGAAGGTTTTAATTCATAAGGCAGGCACTTAATGCAGAGGGGATATTTAGCTTTCCTCTGCTCCTTTCTCTATATTCTACTCCCATCATCTGCACTTGTGAAGGGTGAAGGAGAAGCAAGAGAAGAGTCAATTACGTGGATTCTAGATGGTTATGTTTTTAGGCATGATTCTAGAAAATAATGCTTGTAGGGGATGAAGTGGGGTGGGACAGTGAAAGCTCCACGGGCCAAAAATAGTTAATTTGACTGAGATTTATGTGCTAAAATGTTGTTAATTATTGCCCAAAACACTGTTGCACTCCAGGGCTTCTTGCCAGGTTCCATCAGATCCAGACCACTTGAAAGAGATTTCACACTATCGTGTCAGTAAGTATCTAAGGGAAAAAATGTGTAAAATTATATCTATTAAAGAGAACATTTAGTGTAGATAAGGGCAAAGTAAAAGTTATAAAATCCTACTTACTGTAGTAAAAATGTCAAATTTCCAGTTTCATTGTTTTATACATTGGTTGGCATCAGCACAGGAATCTCTGTGAATGAAAGGGAACAGATTTTGCCACCTTTCTCTGAGTTGTGTGGGCCCCCACCATGACTGCTTTGCTTTATAGGTCCTGGTGTAGTAAGACCACATCTCAGTCCATGAAACACAGTCCTGTCAAAGCTGAGTAAGGAACTGGGAGTATTTCACACACATTGCAGCTGGAGTCAATTCTTCGTTAGAGCACAGCTCATAATTTCAGCAAGTGCACCTACTGTCAGAAATCAGCCTGAAATTATAATGAAGATGTCAATGCTAATCAGAAAAATAAATCTAAAAGGAAAATCCTCTCTTGAGCCTGAGCCCATGATGATTTGAAAGGGAGTAGCAGGTGATAGAAATGGAAACTGTTATACTAACGGGGGTTTGCTCTGTTTTCTTTGAGGTCTGAAAGCATTTATGAAAAGCAAACTCCACAAGTTTTAGCCTGATCTCTCAGCTAAGAAAGTTCTTAGTAGCTGACAGTGAAAACAATTCAGTCTTTATCACCATCCCATGAAATAGATAAGTTTATGTATTATACAGAGGAATTCCAAATCAAAGCTAGGAGTTTTAAATTGCTTTACAATGTTAGATAAAGGGAGTCTGGAGCAGAATTTACAAATGCAGAAGCCAGTGGCCTTGACAGCAGTTTATTTATATTCTGGCTTCTGTAGGTTTTGTGCTCTTTTTCAATAAAGAGCAACCAGGACATTTAACTTTGGTTTGCTGTGGCTGTGAGAGCTCAGCAGTTGTTAGAGCAGGAACTCAGAAAGCCTGGGTTCAGCTTCCCACTTGGGAACCAGTTTGGTGTGTGGCCTTGGAAGAGATACTCTAATTACTGGTGGCAATCTGGAGGTAGAATTTTATTTCCTGTCTTGCCAAAATAATGCAAGAATTAATTAAAGTTTCCAAAACACTATGAGATCCTGAGGCTAAATATTCTGTAAAAGCACTAATGATCTATCTTGTCTGGTTTCGACCATATGCACACAGTCAGTTTGATGTTTTTGCAGAAAAATCTCCTCTTGCCAGAATAACAAACTTGAGCTCTTCCTTATTGCTCCATGCCATGATGTTTAATATAGAACAAAACAAGATGTAAGTGATGGAGATTTTTCTGCAAATATTTTCTTGATATTTCTTCATGATTTAAATAATGGATATAAATTTATCCCTACATTTATGAAAAACTATTTGCTCAGTACTCAGTGTCTTCTAGTCTTCCAAAGAGTGTCTTCTAAAAAAATTGTAAACCAAATCATTTGTCTTACACCTTATTTTCAGTAACACTACCGCTCCCTCCTTCAAAATATAAAATTATCATTTGAGAAAACTTACATCTAAACATGCATCCCTGTGGATGGCCAATGTCTTTCTCTACATGGCCTACTGTGGGCACAGGAAAGAAGGTATCTCAGAATGTTGTCTGGAAAACTGGATCACAGCCCTTCCACAGAGCACTGATGCAGAGCAAAAACTCTTTCAAGGTAAAGGCTATTTTGTGTGCTACTCCAGCTCCTGGAAGACAATAAGGCTTTTAGTTATTTGTGACTTTCATTCAATAGTTTCATTGCTACTTGGGAATTTCAACTAAATCTTAAAAAACTAAGGGGAGGAAAAAGGGACACAACAGTTTCATTTATCAAAACTGGGACTTATGGCTAAAAAGTATGTTATTTTGGCAGTGACCTGTGTGAATAGTGAAGTCTGAAGAGCACGGGTCCCTGATTGTTGGATAAAAAATTCAAAACTTGGTCCAAAAGAGCATAGATGGATCAATTCCTATGCTGAAGGCAAGTCACAAGTGGCCAGGTCCTTTCTAGATGTAATTCTGAGTAAGCAGAAACCACTCACAAGCTCATGCACAACTTCTGTTCTCCAGCTGTCTGCTAAAGTGTTGTCCTCCTCAGCTTTCGGGTGTATTATACACTTACAATGTCTTTATATTTAACTGGAAAGATCAATTATCTTACTTTCCTTCATTATTCCAGCGTAGCAAGGAAAATTTTGGAGAAAGTCTCACTCACAGCTGCAAGAAGTTAATTGTGCATGTGATAACAGGACGTGGTCTTGACCGAAGGACGGAAAATCATGCTGCACTCCAGATGAGTAATTTTTGTGCTGAATAGTTATTAGTCAGATTTTGTTTTGGTCTCAGGAGCCAAAGCTTCTGCTTTTGTATCTTAGTGAGAGGCTTTGGCCAGTCTTTCCACTTTATCTTTAAGAAGATAACAGATTTTTATGGTCTTCTCCTCTATACGAAAATAATAACTTGAGACATGTGGATGAAGGTATATTGGAGTAGAGCTGACTGAATTGCTTTGATTGAAAACTTCTCAATTCTTCTTGACAAACAGTTTTTCTCCAAATGTGCTTCTATTGCCTGTTTCTTTATGGGTGAGAGAAAAACACCTTGTTCCCTTAAAATTTGTTATATAAGAGCAATTTAACAGTTTTTATTTCATGGATTATTTATGGTTTATTTTTAGAAATAAGAAGGTAAAAAAGAACAAGCTTGGTGGTGCTTTTGGTGAATTTTGGACTTGCTGCAATAATTTACAGTCTAAAGCGACACAGACTTTTTTTGTTTAATATTTTTTTACCTCCCCATATCTCCAAATAATGTCAACACATTGAAAAGCTGGATGCCATTAAGTACTTGAGGTGGCTCTGTTTAGTGAGTCAGTACTTACTTTAAAAGACAACACAAGTGTCAGAAAATACAGAGATCTGTACCAGCCCTGAAAGTCTTTCCTGCGTTCTGGGCATAATAACAGATTTTTTTTTTTTTTTTAATCTGCTTGCTGTAGCTGTTGAATATAAAATTAGGTAACATTATCCAGCCTGCTTAGCAACTTCAGGATGAAAAAGGTGATGTTTGCACAGCCATGTGGGAACTGCAAGGCTCAGTGCCTATCTGTTAACATCCTCCCAAGGAAGGAGTTCAGGCTTATATGCAATCAGTAGGCTACGATCAGACTTATTATTACACACAAGAAATTTGGTTGGGAATTATATCTTAGTGAACCATTGTCAGTGGCTGGGGTTATGGCTACAACTGTTTTATCATTATCCCCGCTGGGATTTCACTAGCAGCAGCACACATCAGTCTGTGGATGGCTGTGCTGTATTACTGCTATGCTAGCTTGTTTCCTTGGATCCAGATCCAAACCCATTAAAATATTACAGCAAGGCGCACTGGATTTCCCTGGCTCAAGGTTGTAGCATGCATGTTAATCATGCAAGAGGTGATTTTTTCACAACGGGGACAAGCCAAAAAATCGAGCCCAGCATCCAGCTCAATTTTCCCAGCATAAGTGACTCATTTTTTCGATGCCCAGCACCACCGTGGGCACCCCAGACTTGGTGCTGAGCTCCCCCTGCTCCCCTGCCATGCTCCGATGTGGGCACAGGCACCTTGGTCGGGTTCGGGTTGGACATCAGGAGGAATTTCCTCCCAGAAAGGGTTATCAGACATTGGAATGGGCTGCTCAGGGAGGTGTTGGAGTCACTGTCCCTGGAGGTGTTTGAGGTGGCACTAAGTGCCATGGTGGTGTTCAGTCACAGGTGGGACTCGATGCTGCCCTCAGAGGTCTTTTCTGACCTGATTGATTCTGCGGTTCCGTGAGGTGAGGTGCCCCCATGAAGACTCAGAACCACCCCCCGTGGCCGGGCTGTCCCTGCGGTCCCTCACAGCCCTGCGGGGCACACCAGCGTCACCAAAACTGCGGGGAAAACAAAAACCCTCCAACAACATTTTTAGCGTTAGAGAATCAAGGCATTACTTTACTCTGGCCAGGATGTGCAACAGAAATAATTTCATCCACACATAGCCCGGGTTGTGCAGAGAAAATCATTCCACACCACATGAATTTTACTAGATTTTTCGCAAACTTTATACAGTCAAAACCTATAGAAATTCATTGGTTCAATGTACATTGGTCCCAAATTATGCAGTTCGTAGTATTTGGTTTCCTGGATACAGATTTCTTTGCCTATGATGCTAATTAAGTCCTCATTCCTTGGTTCTCTTCTCTCTCTTTTCCCAAACCAGGGGTCTCTGACCATGCCAGGAGTGATGTTTGGAGTTGATGGCGTTATCTTTTGTGTATGTTCTGTGCTGCTCCCAGTCTGTTGAGATGTTAAGGTTGTCATGCCTCACCTGGTGAAACAGTGCCCAGGAAAGCAACTTCATTTCCCTTCCCCCAGGGCAAAGGTGAACATAGGTTGGATTTGATGATCTCGAAGGTCTTTTCCAACCTACTGCATTCAGCGATTCTGTGAAAACTGAATAAAGTTACATTAAAAAAATTTTAAATTTCGTATAATCTCCAACACCTGGGGCAGCGCCGCTCCCTCCGCCCCGGGGCTGGGCGGGCCCGGCGGCCACAGGTGCGGCTCTTTGGCAGCGCCGCGGGTGCCCATCCCGCCCGTTCCCGGCTGTCCCTCCAGGTTTTCCCTCCAGGCTTTCCCTCCAGGCTTTGCCAGGCAGAATTTCGGTGTCTGAGCATTCCCCTCGGATGACCGTGTGGAGGTGGGTGCAACGCCACCGGGTGCTGGGGGATGGCTGTGTCTTTTGAGCATCCCTTGATGCTTTAGGATGTGCAGCGGTGATGTGGTGTTGTGCTGGTACTTGTAATGCATTGGGGTGAATTTTTAGGAACTGAGCTCGTGTCTCAGGAACTTATTAGTGTATTCAGCACTAATGAGGGGCACCTCAGGTGCTGTGTCTAGTTCTGAGTCCCTCAGTTCAGGAAGGACAATGAGGGGCTGAAGTGTGACCAGACAAGGGCAACAAAGCTGGGGAAAGGTCAGGAGCACAAGTCCCGTGAGGGAGCTGGGGGTGTTCAGCCTGGAGAAGAGGAGGCTCAGGGAGGACCTTTTCACTCTCTACAACTCCCTGAAAGGAGCCAGGTGGGGTTCAGCCTCTTTTCCTATGGAACCACTGACAGGATACGAGGACTCAAGCTACACCAGGAGAGGTTCAGGTTGGATATTTGGAGGAATTTTTTCACAGAAAGAGTGATGAGATATTGGGATGGGCTACCCAGGCTGGTGGTGGAATCCCCATCCCTGCAGGTTTTTAAGGAAAGACTGGACATGGCAGTTAGGTCCATGGTCTAGTAGACATGATGGTGTTCAGTCACAGGTTGGTCTCAATGACCTCTTAGGCTTTTCCCAGTCTCATTGATTCCATGGCTCTAAGAATGAGCAGGGAGAGGAGGTGAGCTTGGCTGAGGGGCTGTGCCAGGTGACCCAGCCTCTGAAGTGAAACTGAGGAATGGTTTCTGAGGTTTCACCCCAGTGCTTGGTCTGGTCTTTTTCCACTTTCCTTGTCAACACTGGAATGCCAATGAAAAGTGTAACACTTGCTACCAGAAAAAAAAAAAAAAAAAAAAAAAAAGAGAAAAATAGATTTGAGTCTGGAGCTGATCAAGTACTGTGATTTACAGAACATGTCCCTCCAGCATTCCTGGAATTTGTACTTAACTCTCTTTAATGTGAGGTTCATGGCCATAGCATAAACTCACTTACATTTCACTTCTGTACAATATAGTTATTGAACAGACACTGGAGTAAATATTTGTAGAAATTCTGGAGGACAAGGAGTTACCACAACAGAAAGGCACTTTACTGCTAGTTTATTTAAGAGTATTTATCTAGTGCCAGTTTGGGTTTTTTTAGATGTTGTACTATTAAAAACTATTTTCCTTAAAGTTTGTGATGATTTGAATGTTACTGTGTAATCTGAAAAGTTAAGGAATTATCTGTGTTTATGCATACCTGGAATTGAAAAGTAATGTGGGATAAGAGGGAGGATCTGGTGCATCCAAAGACCCCAAACATCAATAGTGTTGTCACTTTCTTGCTGTATTCCGTACACAGTCAAGGGAAAGGAGCAAATAATATTTTAACTATATTTCCCATTGTTGCAAAATGACAGCTTTTTAAAGAGACAGTTTCTGGATATAAAGCAGTATACAGATGAGCAGAAAATTATTATTACTGGGAGTGCAGAGATGTTACTGCAGCCTCCAGAGCTGCAGTATTGCCAGCCTTGTGGACTCAGGAATTCAATAAACCAGAGAAGTGGTCTCAGTGATGAAACTGTGAATGCAGAAAAGCCTGTTCCTCATATGACCCTTTTTTCCCCAGGCTTGATATTTCAAGTAACAGATTATCTTGGTGCCCTAGGAAAGAGGACATTCAACACTAAAAATGGCCTGGTTTTGCCAGCACAGTTTTTTTTTCTATATCACAAAAAAATTTTCTTGCTTGTACCAGCTAATGTTATTCCAAAATACCTTTGAAGTTCACAATGGTTAAGGCAAGTCACCAAGCATGTTCTTACAGAAGAGAGGCTACAAAGGGATGGAAGTGTTTCTGCTAAGGGTGACCCAGTGTTCAGGAACTGAACAGGAGATGTAACCAGGCATCTAAAATGAAGCCCAGCAAGCTTATTCCATTTGCCTTCCTCTTATTGATTTGCCTTTGGCTGATGCCTGTCAGCTTCTCCAAAACCCCTCTGCATTTTGCCTTACTGTTCTGGGTTTGGGGAGTGCAAAACTGATATCTGCAGTCAAATCATCATCCAATGTGATAGTATTCCAATGCCTAGAATTTTTGGTTTTGTTTTTTTTTTTTTAATTATTGCTCAGATTTGGCTTTGAAAGGCTGCACATCACCCACAGGTCAAGAAATGCCAAAGATTGGGTCTTGGGCCATGTTTGCACTCAGCTAAATTCCAGGTGGCAGTGATTCTAGGTGCTCCTTTGCTGTGTTTTAGGCTCTTGGAGTAGGGCAACCATCTCAAAGGTCCACATTAGAGAGCAGGAAAAATAAATACCAACAGGGAACTAAAAAATAAATAATGCTCCTGCTAAGCTAATATGACAGGGTTTTACAAAAGAATCTGGCATCAAAAGGAGGGAACAAGCACTGCTGGGAATTTTCTGTTTTTAGAACTGGCAGATTACAGCCCAGAACAGCACACAAGGAACTGGTGAGTAATACCCGTTGTATTCTTACTGGCACCTGGATGGCTGCCAACATCTTCATTTCAGTAATTGTGCTCTCATTGCTGTGCTGTGTGAGAAGCAGATCCTGGGGACAATGAGATAGAAGTTGGTTTTGGTTTTTTTTTTTAGGTATTTATAAATGACTGAGTGTTTTATCAAGAAAGATAACACAATTTAATAAGGCTAGTGGGATCTGGATTAATATTGTACAATGAAATGAATGTAAGCAGCCTTAACTCTTAACTTGAACTTTTCAACTTAATCGCTTAAAGTTTTATTAATTTTTGGATTTCATGCACAGCCAGAAAATGGGAACTTTGCTAGAAAAGCCTTTCTTCAGCGTATGGTAATGTGTGTTGGTTCTGGTGTAAATTTGTAGAGTAAACTTAACTATTGGTGTGCAAGGGAGTCCTACTCATATTTACTAAATCCCCTTTTTTTTCCTCACTGAATGTGTCACATAGCCAGTTACTCATGGAGATCAATTTTTAAATACTTGTGCATGTCTGTTTTCAGAAGTAGGTTACATTTGTTCATGCAGTCAGGAAAGGGAAAAATACCAGATCATCTTTTTTTGAACACAGCTCAGCAACCCTCTGAGTACTGGCAGCTGAGCTCTACATGGGGAAACGCTGCAGAGAAATTTGGCTACATCTGAATAATGCAATTCCATTCACAGTATTCTAGGAACACGATGAAAAGAGAGAGGCTAAGTTTGTCAAACGTATTGTTTGTGGCAAATTATTCATTCGGCTTTAACAAGCACTCAGCAGCTGCTGTGCTTTGGGTGCTGCTAAAGCTGTCCTCGAGAAGTGACAGGTATTGGGGAGTCTCCTCCCTGGCTTGGTGTGCACGCTGCACCATCAGGAGTGTTTTCCCATAGCTCCAGGCCATATCAGCTGTCCCTATCTCATCCTCGGTTCAATTAAGACATGATGTGCTTTTCTTCCTCGCTGCTTTCCTTTTATCTCCTCTCCTTCTATTTCTGTGACATTTTTCTTCTCCCCATTAGAGTTGCTCCTGAATACTGATAAGGTTGAATTTGCTGTAAATTACTGGAGAAATAGGCCAGCCCCGTGGTGCCTGGTATCTTGCAAACATCAAATCTTTCTTGTTCAGAGGGCTCCAAGAATTATCTGAGTTTTCAGCCTTTATTTTTCATAAGGTTTAAACCCAAATGCTTTTTTTTTTTTTTTTAACTGCTTTCTTACTTGTTCTTGCGAGGCTTCCCTGTGAAGGCTCAATGCAAAATAAAGTAAAATTCTCTCTCAGGCCTGTTTTAATGATGAAGATTTAGAAAGTCTCAGAAGTTGGGCTGGCCCAACAGAGAGGTCCCTGCTATATAGTACTAGTAGAGCTTGAGTTGGTTACTTTGCGGGGGTTTTTTTTTGGATGTTTTATTTTGTTTCTCTTAATTTTTAATCCTATTTTTTACTTTCAATTCTTTCATCCCCCAAGCTGGCACTTCACTCCACTGCACTTCTTAACTTTATGCCAGTGGAAATACTTTTTTATGTATATGTATTATAGTGCTAGTGATGCTGTTTATAAAGAGTTAGTTTGAGATATTTCAAACGATTTTTTAAGATTAGTTTTGAATCTGTTCATTACATTTTCATAGCATACCAACATAATTAACTTTTAATATTTACATTAGAAATTTCACAAAAAAACCAGAAGAGATTGTCAGATTTTTAAACTTGGCAGAGAGACTGAGAGTAGAGATGAGCTTGTTTGTCTTTGCCATTTGATACCCCAAGTCCCAAAATCAAATTGTATCAGGGCATTAAGATTGTTTACATTGGGTTTTTCTTGTGTGTGTGGTTTGGTGGTTTTTTTTCTTTTTTTTAAATTCAAGAGCACGTTGTGGCTGGGGAGGGTTATAGGATGATTGCCTTGTCCTTCGAGGACAAGTGATGTATTCAGTGTGCCTGTTAATTTAATTATAATTTAATTATTATTGTTTAGTTTGGATTTTTGACTTGACATAAAACAGCAGCAACAAAAGCAAATTGCTCGAAATCAGGATGGCATTCAGTCTTTTCCATCTGTAGTTAATTTTGGTGCTGTATTTTGTTTCTTCAGCATCTGGATATTGCTTTCCAGGAAATGCACTTTTATCTGTTGTGGCTTTTATTGTTGTTGAGCTCATGTGTACCCCTGCATACGTGAAGAAGTAACTTGCTGGTTTTTTGAGTCTTAGATGTCTGTAATCTATAGGCTCACCCTCTTCAGTGTGTATAAAATATAACCCTGTGTTGAAGCTTGCATAATGTTGGAATGAAAATATTTAGTAGCATTTTATCATTGGAGTGTTGCATTTTTATTAAACAGCCCTTCAAGGTAAGGTTTGGGCCTCAACAGAAAGTGAAAATTCAGCCTATCAGTTATAAATGAATTTTCAAAGCACCATAAGAAATAAGAGGGATATGAGAAGTTTTGGCAGGTACTCCATTCTTTCTAACCAAGCTAAAAAAACGTACAAGTTTGGTAGAAATTGTTGACAAAATCTTATAAATATTGGTGCAGTTTCTATCACAAAGTCAATAATAGTCACACAATCTGTTAGAGTGATTGGAGTGTTTCAGTGAAATCTTTGGGAAGTTTTTCCTAAGTGATTCACTCAGTTTATTTGCATTTTCTGATTCATTCTGCCAGACAGCATTTTAGTGTTTCTACTCCAGTGGCCCAAGCTACTCCTAAGTGCTCTGCTTCATACTGCAGCAATTTTAAGTACTTTCTTTGCCCGTTGCTTTTTGGAGACAGTGCAAGGGGCCATACTTACCAGAAAGCAGAGATTCAGCAGTTTATGAAAAACTGGCATCTTGTAGAATTTCTAGTCCTGCCATTTGTCATCATTAGTGACTATTCCTGAAGCCTCTGTCATTTCTGTAGCTATTTCTACAGAGCAGACCGAATGCTGTTTTGTGATTTGGGAAGCTGCTGGCTTGAATGATGCTATATCTAAGTGTTGGTTTGTATGGAGTAGCTGTGGATTTTATCTGTTCCAAGGTAAGCTACTGTCCCTGAGAATGGCTTAACCAATTGCTCTGCAAATACCACAGATTGCAGGTGCCAGTTTAGAGAAAAGTGGGGTCTATAAATAGGGGTTTCATCTTGGCAGAAACATTTGATTCACAGTTTTAATTTTGACTCTTCTCACCTGAATGTGTAAAAGAGAAAATTTGCTATAATAGACCTTCAAATAATGTCTCAGGTAATTAAGGGTCAAGATCCTGTTCTGACACAGAAGGTTTCATATTTCCATGAACTCTGCCACTGTGGCAAGCAAACCTCACCCGGTGTGCTCAGAAAAAAGTACGCTTATCCCAATTTCCACTGTTCTGAAGATTGAGGAAAGGGTGAACAGTGGCTCCTAGTGCTTTATCTAACCTGAAAGAATTGGCTGGAAATACAGAGAGAACTAAATTACACTTTATATACTGAGTGTAGTGAAATCTGCGTGTGACTGAGGGCGAGTGCATGTAGCTTTATTCTTTCTTTTGGGGGCATAACAGGATTCCCATCAGTTTTCTGTATGTAGGCAACTATAATCCATATACTAGAACTATAATGCATAATACTGGAAGTTAGGAAAGTACAAGGGATACTATGGTTTCTTCATCTTGGAGCTTCCTGTGCACCAGTGACAGTGTTTTAAAATGCTTTTAAGCAAAGCACTGGGTGTCTGCTGTCGTTTTCTTAATTTAGCCCTGTGTAGTTCAATTTTCCCCATCGTCCTTTCTGGTCTAATTAGGAAAATAAAATTGCAAGCTGGACTCCTAGGAAGCTACAGTATCTCGTGTGTGACTTGCAGCATCCTGTCACCTCAGTTTAAATGGGAGCTAAATGGAAAGCTGGAATTGTGTCTGGGGCCTGCGGCGCAGTGAAAAGAAGTTCCATGAGTGGCTCCCCTCTGCCCTACCCCTTTGCTGTCCTTTTTTAGAACCATGCTGATGAACTTGCTCATGGGGATTGAAGCCTTCCAAACCCAACACCAGCCTTTGACTGTTTTAAAACTTTTCTAATGGTTTGAAGCAGATTGTGAGACATCCTGTTTCTAAACCTGTTCTATGCGGATCTTCGGAAACCGATATGCTTCTCTGTTTGTTTTTTTAACACAAGCCCACACAGAGAACAGAAGCTTAATGGCTACTCTGAGTTATTCAGTGACAGTTGCAGAATCCTCTTGTGCTAAATAGCTGCTGCTGAGGTACTGTGAAAATTGTCTGATAGACCTTGGAACTTCTCTTTGTTGTGCCTGTGAATTTGCGTAGAGACTTTTCATTTGTCCCCAGTGCAGCCAGTACTGACATACATACCAAGATTTAACTAGGGAGGTTGGTACTCTGCTTTTTAAGTGGGTGCATAGTCAGCCTTTCGTATTAAGGCAGAATGCTTGCTGCAGATTTTGAAATATTTTCAAAATCCAATTTGTCTGAGTCAGAGCTGTGTCCAGACTGTAGTTGGTAAAGGCAGCTGATCAGATTGGCAAACAAAAGTAGCTTTTGTGAGTACCAGCCCTTTTTTGTCTCTGTTCCAGCTGCATTACTCAGTCCAATAAACTGCTTTTTCCTGCAGAATTTGCTTGCTTCCATTAGATTCACTTCACTGCTGCGGTATAGAAATAAATGGGACTCTTACCTTAAGGGAATAGTTTAAAATAGATAGATATTAAAAGTGTGCAACCATCATCATTATTGAAAATTGCCAATTGCTTGGGTAGTGAGGAGCTGTATTTAGGTGAAAAATTTTTAGGAGTGATGCAACTGCATTTTAAATTAGTATAAATAATAAGTTCTACAGTGTTCATTAGGAGATGATCAATATGCTTAATATGGAAGCATGTCTTCCAGTGAATTGCTTCCAGCTTGTCATGGCTAAAGAGTTGGTGTCTTATTTGTTAAGACATTCCTTCAGTTAAACCTGTGTTGTTTTTGGTAATTTCCTAGTAAAATCCTACTAATTTTGACACTTGAGTTTCGCATTTATGTTTAAATTTAGAGTTCTACTTAGCAATGTTTTTTATGAAATTAGGATTTAGGCTCCAGCATTTTCTTTTAAACAAGGAATCTCAGAACCGATAGAGACTCTGCACAGTAACCCTTGTAATGTGTCAGACTCCTCTTTTTCCATCTCCTTTTTTCCGTGACTGCTGCTTGGAATCTGGGCTGATGCTAATCTAGAAGGACAGTCACACCTCATGAAAGAACCATCACTGCTAATCAAATCAGAGTGAAAACCCACCACTCTGCATCAGTGGAGACATTTAATGTGCTGAATATTTCATGCACTGGGGGCTGTGGCTGTAGACAAAACCCTCTCAACAGCTCCTCATTGCGTGCAAATATTTACTCAGACGCTCTGGAGTGGTTGAACTGGTGTGCAGCAACACCGGGAAGCCTTGAGTGATCCTTCTAAGTAATGGTAATTACAAGTGACTCCACACATGCTGGGTCACGGTGGCTTGCAGACAGCCCCTTGCTTTGTCAAAGCTCCCCTTGCCTGCATGATTAAGTGGGCAGAGTGCCACAGGAAATTTGATGCATACAGGATGACAAATGTCTGTTTTGGCTGCTGAGAATTGAACTCAATCGTAGATCTGCAGAAACATCAAAACACAATCAAGGGCTGACATCAAACCTGCGAGCCAAGAGAATTCCTCAGGCAAAAAGGGCTGAACTTGAAAGTGTGTGTGGCGGTACAGCAGTTTGTTTTGCTGATTCCTTGCAAGGAGGGGTAGAGGAAGTAACAACCCAGAAAAGTGTCTCTCTGCCTTTCCAGCTATTCTTTATGTTTAAATTGTAGAGGTGGAGGGGCAAAAGAACAGAGCAATGAAACCCAGTAAGTTTCCTTTCAGTTTTTATATTTTTTCTCTACAGTATAAAATAGTTGCTCTTGGCTGTCCATAGTGGAAACCTTCCATCTTCTCCTTGTGACACCAGGAAAAGTTCACTATTTAAAATACTGGTGCAAATGCTTCATTCACCTGCTGCTTTTGCAATTGCTTGGTCTTATAAGACTGTTTTAAAGACTGTTTTAAAAGCTGTCCTGTCTTGTTGCCTGCATGTTACTCACACTGTGATAAGTGTTGACACAAAGGGTCAAGCTGTAGAATTAGATTCATCTTGTACCTCCCACCAGAGGTAAGGATTGACTGAATGCTATTTTCAGGCCCTAGGTCTGTATAATCTGAGTAGTCCTGTAGGTTGATGTGTGTGGTGAAATCCACTTCCAGGTTGGGAGAAAGCTGTAAGTTTGCAACACAAGCACATAATCTTTGAGTGCAGAATCAGTGACTGTGCTCTTTTGCTCTGTGTGAGTGATGGCAGAGGGTTAGTGGATGCTACATCAATCTTCATTTTAACTAGAAGTCTTCTGCATCAGGAGTGCTGGTGTTTGCCTTACAAGGTTTATAGCCCTTCCTGAATCTCCTCTAGAGATGCCACCACGTGTCCTCTTTCCTCTGCTTTTGTAGTGCCACTACATGGAAGGTGGAGACAAAATATACCTTGACAGGTGTGCTTGTCAAATAATAAAAAAAATTATTCCTAAGCAGGTGTTCAGGAGCTGTGACAAAACTGTTGAAAGAGTTATTTGCTGGATTGGGACAGTCTGTGGAGCTTGACAAATAATGAACTGCTGAAAGGAATTTTGAGCAAATGTCAATATTTGTCCAATAAGTTGCTTTCAAGAAATAATTTTTTTCTAGGCTGTATTCATCTGTCAGGAGACTTGGTGGTGATGGCTCTAAAGCAAAGACCTTCACAAGGAGTATGGAAGCACTTTGTGTTGGGATGCTTCTGGAGGCAGTCTCTGTAGAGGGGCAGAATTCCTCACCAGGGTAAAAGAGTGCAGCTTCTGCCCTGTCCCACTTGAACATTCTGCTGTGCAGCTCTGTTCTAAGGAAGGAGGGAAAAGTAGTTACTTCTATCCCAGTCCATTTGATTATTGACAGACTTCTCTGTGTGTTGAGGCTGTTAAATACAGAGGAGTAAAACCAAACCAATTTTATACTTGGTGTGCCCTGTTTCACCAGCTGTGGCCAGATAAAACCCACAAAACCCAAGGAATATCCCCACAAATGTACAAAGCAAACTATGAAAGCAACTTAGCTTTCTTCCAAGAGCAGCAGTTTTAATTTCTGAATGTACCTGGTTAAACTTGTCACACTCCTACATGCTGCCTGCTTCCAGTGTGCCAGGTGCTTGGGCAGGTAGCACCACAAATGCTACTTGCCCCAGGCTTATGTTCTTGAGTATTTCCTCTCAGTGCCTGGATCCACAGTGGTGGAATGAAACTGTTGATATTGGATAGGTCCTTTCTCAGGTGGGATCAGTCTGGAGGTTCATAATGAGTTTACCTATAGAAATTGGTATTACTCATGACAAGCTGGAGATGCAGAGGGCAATTTTTCCTAGGAACAATTGATTTGTGAATGACAGAACTTACATTTGTCTTTTCCACAGAACCTTTCTATGAAAAGCATGATTGTGTCTTATTGTAAGGGAAAGGGCATCCATAAAACACTTTTTTCTCAATGTGTACTGTGTACAATTATGTACAATATTTTATAAGGAGACCACAGTGTTAGTTCATGTGGCTTTACTATGTCTCCTTCTGGATGGATTTGCATGATGTCAGCCTCTTCAGAATAGACTCAATCTGAGAGAACTAGTGATTTATTGGGTTTACTTATTTTCAGTGTAGGCCTCTGTTCTTGCTGTTCAGAAACATCAGTTAAAAAGGAGCATTTTGAGAGTGGTGTATTTTATCTTTTCAAAGAAGCCTGTGAACTGCTGGGTAATTGGCCTTACATGCTGTTAGGCCTTTTGGAGAATTTCTTATGCTGTAACCTTTTTCAGGAAATGTTCCTCCCTTTTCAGATGGGACACAAAAGTCATGTTGCTCCTATCCAGAAATGTTGCAATGGTTGTGATATGTGTTGTAATGAATCTCTGTGGAAAAGAACTTTACTATTTTGGATTTAGTGAAAGCAAATTCAGGTACTTCCTACAAGCATTCATAGCATCTCCTTGCATGGAAGAAGTGAACATGTTGCTGCTCTGAATGCTGAGTGGCTCCATGGTGTCACCAAATACAACTTTAGAATTTGGCTCCTTGCGCTTTGTTCAGTACCTGGGAAGCAGCGAGCGGTGGTTGAAGTAAGAGTAAGGTTCTACACATAATACACACAGCTGGTCTTTTTATTTTCAAGCCTTTTCTTCCATGTTTTCCTACTTCATTATGGGCCTTAAAAAGGTTTTAGCCTGAAGGGTTTCAGCTGACCTTTTCTGGCTTTTTCTTGAGTAAGATAGCAGGGATATGAGTAAGAATTACAGCATGTTATCAGGTACAGGGAGAGAACCCAAAATATACATGAAAGGTTTTTAAAATGCGGAAAGGTGTGTTCTGTAGTCCCTTGAAAACGAAAACCTATGAGATACAAGGAACTGAACCCCATGGTTTTCCTGACATTTCCAGGCTGTCTAGATCAATATTGTATGCCTGCCCCAAGTTTGCTGAAACAGTTCTTGGAAACTGCTTATTGATGAAATCTTACTTATGCCAAAAAGTCATTTAGTCAGGAAAAAAACCCCACCATAACCTGTTTGCATTATAAGTGTTTGCACTCATCTCAGTGCAAGGTCACTGACAGTCACACCAGTTGTTCTATGAGGAACTTACTACATCTTTGATAATGGCTTGTGTACCATGTCCAGGCTGCTTCTGTTCTAAACATCAGCTGACTTTGAGAATTGGGAATTACAGTTGTCAAATTATTTCAAAAAGACATGGTGATCCTTATTTTTTTTTCTTCTCACTTAACTTGCCTAAAAGCACCTTCAGCTGTTCTGATCTTAAAGTGCAGGGTGTACAGCAGTGTTTGCTTGCTGAAAATCCAGGAAACACTGAGTTGTCAGTTCTGTTGACATCTGCCTGCCCTTATGTGCTTTAAAAAATTGGATAAGGAAATGGGAATCTATTGTGCCGCTCTTGTTTCTTAATGGGAATATCTCAGAAAATAAATCACTTCCTCCACCCTTTTTCTATGAGGATAAATCAGGCAGAATCTGAGTAGAGGCTTCAAGTTACTGAAGTTCTGCTTTATCTGCTTTTGATTCCCTAATGGACCTTCATCTCCAGAAGGGTGAGATGAGATGGTTATGTTCTGATTAATGTGGACTATTTACCATTTCTGCTGATAAGCTGGAAGGATGCATTAAATCTGCCTCAGCAAGTGGCAGTGAAGTTTCAAACGGTAACGAGGACAGCTGCATCTTTCTTTGACTCCTGAAGGTCAAGAATTTCTAAATCCTTTCCCAGTTTATAAATAAGACTGCTGATGTGATTCAGTTAGTTATGGAAACTGTAACCTCAAGGATATTTTCAGCCTTTTGTGTTGGTGGAAATACTTCTGGCTGTATTTATAATGATATTCCAGATAGTGCTTTTCAGTGTTTTTTTTGGGCAGTGGCTCATGTCAAGCCACAGATGTATTTTGAATGAGTAGTGAGTCTGCCTAAATCTTAAACTGGAAGTTGGAGTTAGAGCCAGACTTGAAGGTGACAATTACATGAGGAATATGTGTGCCCAAAGCCCTCAGCTTCCTTAGGCTTGTGCATTTCAGAGTATGTGGTTCAGTGCTGCTTGTGCTTGGTGTCTGAGATGGAAGCAGAAATGATTACTTGCAAGACTGCAAGCCCTTGCTTGTCAAGGTCAAGATTTTTAGTTTGATTTTTCTCCCCCCAGTGGTATAGAAGAGCTGCGTAAAACTGAGATCTGAAATGCAGCTGGGTATAATCCTCATTTGAGAAAAGAGGGGAGGGAAATAGCTACTGGTTAAAAAAGGGAAGAGTAAGAGCAGGGTCAGAGTTGCACATAAACCCTGCATATTCCTCTGGCATGACCTTTGCCAGTGTCACGGTCTGGGATGCCAGCCTGGTGCTTAGGACTGCTGCTGCTGGGGACATCAGTGTGTGGAGCAGTGGTCACTCTACCCCTGGGGCCTGTATGTCTTTTATTTTGCAGGTCTTATCTGAGCTTTTGCTGCCTTTTCTTACTCATATCCCTTTTTGCTGTCTTTTACCCTGTATGCCCTGGCTTCAGCTACTTTCAGTTCCTTGGTGGCCCCCTGAATGTTGCCAGCCCATTCTGACTTTGCCCCTTTTCCTGCTGCCTGTGCCAAAGTTGAATTGTAGCTCCTCAAGGGTGAAGAGTTTTCTCAGAAGGACACAGCTGCCTTTACAGGCTCTAAAAGCCTTGAGTTGATCCTGAGTAATGGCTTGTTTATTGAGCCCACAGATGATGGCTGTGCTTACCTTAGAGAAGAGTGGACTGTATATTACTGTTGCAAGTTCAGTGGTACCTTGCTCATAAAATACTGCCATGCTTGCTCTCTTGTGAAGTATTTTGATACTAACCCTTCAGAGAATTTAATCTGATCAGTAAAATTTCTTACCTTGCTGCAGATCCCTTCTGTTGGAATTTGCTCTGGTGCCATGTTCCTCTTGTGAAGTCACTGTAGCATTTGAGGGTTTAATACCTAAGGTCAAATATGTGACTGTGCGAGAGGGGTCAGTGCTGACAGGGCTGTCAACCTCTTTCTGGACAACTTCCCCACTTTTTGGGGGAGCTACCTTCTGATCTGATTTGCATATTGCAAATACTTTGAGGATGTTACGGAACTTCAGACCATAATGATTTGCATTTGACAAACAGTCGAACTTAGTTTAGTCCAGTGCTTGTTTTTGGTAGTGGCTGGGATTACATTTGTGAAGAAAGTTTTTAAAAGAAATCAGGAATACATGGAATAGAGCAAACTCTGTGCTCACTTGGATCTTTAATGAGTAGACATGAATTTCTCATGTGATGTGGGAGGCATTTGCTGATGCATCCACAAAATATATTTAACAGGAGCTGTAGCTCTGGATAGTTGAGCTATTTCTTTTGTGTGTTGTTACCTTGTTAATAATGGTATGTTCTTATTTCTGTTTCAAACTATGTGTTGAGTTTTACCATTTACAAAACTGTCAGTTTATCAAATGCAAGGTCTTTTTTGTATGAGAAACTAAATATTTTTATGTGCTGCCTTTACAGAGGCACCGAATTTGTTAGACTAAGGTGTGGACAGACAATTGTGTAAGTGAAATAATTTGGAGTTGAAGTGTGAATCTGGTTTGCGTCTGGGATTTTGGTATTGCTCTGGGACTGAGAATAACATGGCTCCTTTTACTGGAAGTGTTGTCATTATAAAGGTGCAGAGATTAAATATGTCATTATTTTTTTAATGCCAATTCCAAATAATTTCTCTTTATGCACAATAATTTCAGTCTGGTATTCCAAACTCTAATGAGGATGGTGGTGTGTATATTGCTGGTATTTATAAAATCAAGTTGTGTTAAAAGTTACTTTTTTTTGTAATGCCCAGCTACGAACAACAGATTTGTGCAGTTGAATTTCCTGGCAGTTCACTGAAGAACTGTGTTTTCTGTGTTTGTGCGTGTTAAATGCTACTGAAATGTCTTATATAGACTTGAATAGAAAGTCTATGCCATGGGGATCTAGAAAATCTTCAGCAAACTTCAGGGATGAGGTGAAATGACATGAGTCCTCTCCACAGCGAGGTATTTACCCTGAGCCTTTCACAAATCTGACAAAGTGTATGTTAGAAGAATGTGAGAGAAGTATGTCAATAGTTTGCTCCTCTGAAAGTACAACAGATTCAAGTCTCTGCTTTTCAGATGCCTCGTGACAATTTACAGCAAGAGCTGGCTGCTGTGGCAGCATTCCTCTGATCCTTCACTTGTAAAACTGGGAGGAAAAGCCACAAATCAAACTGGATTTCATTTGCTGCATCAAAGCGAACTCAAATGAGTACATTCCTCCTTTGATTTTGTTAATTTTTGAGAGGTCTCCTGAGGAGATACCTGAATTTGAGGCATATGGGGAGCTGCTACTTCTGAGAGCTTAAAATGCTTGCATCTTGCATTAGAAAATCCTGACACACTGATGTATGACCAAACTGATGTGCATCCAGCTCCTGTGAATCACAGGGCTTCATGGAAAGCTGTTCAAAGCACACTGAAAAGACACCTGCTGGTCACAGCTCAGATTGAATCAATTGACCAAGTCACTGCTGAAGAGTTCCTGCTGTGTGCACTGTCCCAGCCAAAACTGGGATTGTCTTCACTCAGCAGGTGTTTTGCCAGCAGAGCTGAATGGTAAATATCCCCTCAAGCAGGTCATAGATGTCCTAGTAAGTGTCAATAGTACATAATGTATGGATATGGTTAATTAATAATTTGGTGCTAATAATACAATAGACTTCAACTGAGTTACTGAAAATGTGGTTTTGTAAAAAGACTCCATTCTCCAGATTTATTCTCTTACCTCCAGAGTCCAGAATTGCTGAGGGCCACCCTCAGCAGTAAAGACTGGGGCAAAGAAGGTGTGCAGAAATTCCACATTCTTTGTGTCTTCTGTTACCAGGGCCAGTCCTCTTGGACTCCCTTCTCTTCTGGAGCCCTAAAGCACAGCATGTCTCTAAGCAGGTCTTTGAAGAGGTCAAAGTTATCTCTCCAGGGCCAGAGACAGGGGTACCCTGTCATGCTGTGGAAGAAGGTTTGGCAGGTGGTAAAGGACTGCTGATGGTAGGTGGAGGGCTGAGGAAACTAAAGCCCTTACAAGCCACTGGCTCTGAATTCCACGTAGAGAGCAGTGCACCATGTTCACATGTTTATAAGGAAGGCAAGTTTAAGGTGAAGATATTTTGTTCTAAGAAACTTGGTGTTTCACAACAAAATCTGCAAGATGCCTGTGGTCCACTAGGAAAATACAAAATCAATCTCACACAAGTTAGTTCAGGACACCTTTTTTTAGTGACCTGCTGCATTTAACTTTTGAGTAGATGGGATGCTGGGGAGCAGAACTGCTCAGGTGCAAGGTACAAACTGGATGATAAGACCTTGAGCTGGATTTCTTCCTCATCTTGGTGACTTTGTTACTTGAAGTAAGAGAGGCGGGTGAGGGGATGGTTGGGGTTTCTCCCTGGATGCTTTGTATATCACCTCTTCTGCTAATCTTGCCAGGGAGGCAGGAATGTGCACAAAACATTCTTAAGTTCTGACTATAAAATTGACTACTTGTGGTCAGAGGCTGGCAAGCAATGAGGACAACATTATGAGGACAGGGTAAAGAAAAGGGCTTTTTTTTTTTTTTTTTTTTTGTTTCCTGCAAGGCTGGTTTTAAGAGTTCTGTGCAGGAGTCTTATAGCTCAGTGATGAACTGCATCCACATTGCTCCAGTCATTACTGTGAATACATGTAAACTGTCCTTGGGTGTCCACATGGATGTAATCTTCCCATTATTCCCCCAGAATTAAGCCTATGACACTTCACTGTAGCAGATGATTATCAAGGTTGCAGCAGGTCTTCTCTTCCCCCAGTAGGTAAGGGGGAGCACATCCATGGCCTGGGGCTGCAATGGGCCAGAAGAATTGGAGGCCAAGATCCAGAAAGATGGACTCATGGACTGTGTGCATGCCATGTCTTTAAAATGCAGGTCAGCTATTCTCTATGGGGAATGAAGGTTACTTCAAGCTCCTGGCCCAGGTGTTGATGCTCTCCCACACCCTTGCACAGAAGAATAAATTTACAGATGAGTGAATGTCACAGGGTTTGTGGCTGAGGGCTTTGTTTTCAGTGTGTGTAGTGTCTGTTGTTAGAATGTGTTTCTTTAGCTGTCAAGTGACTTCCTCATTTTGTAACTGAGTTAGCTCCTGTAAGAACTGTCACACAGCTGTATTTTATGTCTGGTACAAAGATAGATGGGTAAAAATTGAGCTATGCAATTATTTTGTGCCTTTTTAACTTTCCCTTTTTCATCTTCCAGTGATCTAAGATCTGTAAATGTTGGCTGTTAAGTACAATATTACTGTGTACTGGGTGGTACAAGACATCAAGTGCTGTATTTTTATACAGCAATTTTGGTATTGCAAACTTGAAATGTTTCTTCAAATTCATTCTTTCCTGCAAGTTATAGACTGCACAATACAAAGCTAATTTGCTGTACTTAAGAGCCAAGTGAAGGCCTTGGGAACTTCTTCCAGCCAGCTCCAAAAGTTTGTGTTGTTGTTTCTTTTTCCCAGATTGGATTTGTAATCACAGGTATATGCAGACTTATGACTGAAGTTAATTTATCCTGATCTGTGAAACTTACCTCAGAAGTAATTTGAATTAATGTCTTTTAGCTTTTTAAATTGTATGGTAGAGATGGTGTCAGCATTGCACAAGAGGAATCTTCCTAATGACAGAGGAGTAGTATCTGTTCCTCCAGCTGTGAATTTCCTGATGGCATTAATGCAAGCTGAACAACAATATTAACTCTTTCATCTTTGTTTAGGTGTGTAACTTTTTTGGATTTGATACTCTATTTATAGCTTTGGCACAAGGTTGAACATGCTTATCACGCCTCATTGGTTACACTTTTTACCCTCAGAAAGATTAAGAGTCTCTTTCTTATTGATTCCTACGCTGAGCAATTTCATCTTTGGTTTTTGTACCTTGACCTCTAACCCTGGGATCCATTAGGACCCCATGCCAGCAAGGTGTAGACACATCAGCTACAGAGGGAAAGAAGCAAAAAGACACTGTCAACAGAAAGGGATGCATTAATAGATTGAAGTCAAACATAGAAAAGGCAATTTTTTTCCTGCTGGGTAGCAGAATCCACAGGAGAGTCATCTCAGTCTAAAGAACATGATATGAAAATCAATAAAGGCCCTATTGTGCTGGTGATGTGTCCGGGAAGTGTCATTTTATATCTTGTTAGTGGATATGTAAAGGAAGTTAAAGCTACTTTGCCCATAATAACTGGATAAATCCTTTCATCAGTGGACTATTTTGCTATCCAAAGTAAAAGTGAAAAATGGTGGAGAGGCTGGTTTGGATACGATGACACTGAGAGAAGACAATGTCTGTTGAGGGTGTTTGGCTGTTTTATTAGGCTGGTACTGTTTCCAGAACTGAGTTCCAGGGCTGTTTTTAAATCATAGATATAAAAGAGTAATTAAAAATGGAAGGCTTTTTTTCTGCCTGTTTGATTGGAAGAAAACTCTGTGCTTGACATTTTTACTGTATTAATGCTCCAGACAAACTGTAAACACCATTTGCTTTAGTGCAGTGGAGGAAGGAATTATGGCTCTTGGTTAAGTTTATCTCTATTATTAATGCTGTAGGCTGGATAAACTCAAATGATGGCAGTGATAACTGCACACAGCCCTTGATGTAGTTGTGGCCTTGCAAAATTAGCGTGGAATGTGGTAATATTATTATAGAAGATTCAATTAAGTTATTGATTAAAAACCCCATATAGCTGGCAGAAGGAGGCACACGAGAAGAAAAAGGAAGAGTTATTGTGTGTACTGCAACTTGTTTACTTGTTTTTTCAGTTTATTTCTGGGAGGATTTCTAGTTTTTGTGGGGGTTTTTTTGTAAAACTCCTACTGAATGGGTTTTGTGATCTTTTTGTTTTTCTTGGTCCTTTCCTTTTACCTGTTAGCTTACTCAGTTTCTCAGTGAAACCAGAGGGTTCATAATTGGTTCGGGTTCTTGGACAATTTTCCTGTAAAATTTAGCATCTCCATCTCTCCAATGTATGCTCATCACTAGCTGTGGGATAATCTGTCCCAGCACTCCCACATGTTATTTATATTCTTTCTATTAAAGTATCCTTAATAATTTGAATGACAATCCTACTGAAAAAAAAGGACATAGCACAAGTGCAAGGCTTGGTGGCTACAGAAGGTTTTGCTTTACTGCAGTTTGACCTCATGTAGTTGATTGGGGTGAAATATAAAGACAATTATGACCACCTTTGTTTTTGGGGGTTTTTTAGAGGCACCAGAAGGCTTGATAATAAAACCAAGGCCTGACTAATAGTGATTGATGTAGTATAAACACACAAAAGTTCAAAAGGTAAACCTCCTCCCAACAGGTTTGAACGTATTTTTTCAGCCTGTAGGAGTGGTATCATCAGTGCAGCATGGGTGGCTTTTGCTACCTACCTGTGGTCTTGCAGGAGCTGTTTCCATGACTGCCCCCAGCAGTGTGAAACCTCTGTAACCTTTAGATGTGACCTCCCAAAAATTGTGGTTACCCTGTTCTGTAACTCCTGCTATTTTGCTATCTCCATAAATATCAGTTTGAGGAACTTGTGGGGAAGACAGGAAGACATTTCCTCGCATGCTCCTCTTCATTACAGCTGCAGGCCTGTATATGTGTATTTTTCACCTGTGTCCACACATGGGCAAAATTTCTGGTTTCTTACTGAATAAATCAGAGGTTACCTCTGTGATACAGAATACTTTTCCCACTTTTGCTCTTTATCTCACCTCTTTCACACAAACTCATTTCAACAATAGACTTCATTGAACATCTGCTATTAAATTTCTGCGCTTGAATTTAAATGACTGTCTTAAATCTCATTAATTTGAGTAATGCATTTTATTAAAAGTGGACTCTAAATTCAGAGCTATCTGCACTATGTCAGCTTCCTTATTTCCTCCTTAACCTTACTCATTGAAGGAAAATAGCTGGAATGGTACTTTGGATACTTCTTTAGAGAATATTTTCTGTTACAGTTGATTGTGCTTGGTTGACCCCAGTCGTCAGCTAAGCCATCATCACCCAGTTGCTTGCTCACTTCCCCCTCTCAGCAGTATGTGGGAGAGAATAAGACAAAATTTAGGAAATTGTCAGGCTAAAGATAGTTATTTTTTTTGAAAGAGAGAAACAAACAAGAAAAGCCCAGAAGTGATGCAAGGCCATCAGCACCTCCCATCAGCAGCCTGATGTCCAGCCAGTCTCTGAGCAGTAGCTACCTCCTGAAGCTGCCTTCTACTTAGGTTTTTTATTGTTGACTATGACGCTATATCCATGCAATATCCCTTTGGCCAGTTGAGGTCAACGGTCCCGGCTGTGTCCCATCCCAACTTCTTGCCCACCCCATGGGCTGCTTGCTGGGAGAGAGAGAGCATGGAGGAAAAAGAAAAATCCTTCATACTGTGGAGGTACTTCTCAGCAGCAGCTGAAACACGGGTGTGTTCTCAGCACTACCTCAATCAGAAATTCAAAACACAGCACCAGAGGCACTGCTATGAAGAAAATTAACCCCATCTCAGGTAGACCCAGTAAATTGCTGCAATTGCAAGATGACATTTGGACTTTCTGAACTTCGTTTCTTTTTTCCATCAGCACATCTACCCCCCAGGACCGTGGTGTTCAAAGGCTTTAGCTATGGAAGCCAAGTTCATGTAAGTTTATTTTAGGAAGGGGATGTGTCCCCTTCTCACTCCCTTCCCTCATCATCTAGGCCAGCAAAGGAAAAAATGTTCTAGCCCAAACTGCTGAGCTAAAGTTTAGATGCGTTTCCAAGGTTTTAGGGTGGGTAGATGGAATGAAGCACAGGACTTTTTTTCTTTTAACCTTACGATAATTGGAGGATGATATCTGCCTGTGGAGCTTCACAATGCAGATTTTAATGTAGCATAGGTCTACAAGTTTCAGATTCAAAAATGTAGCTCATTACACTTCAGCTGGACAAATTACTATAATAATACCTCTTCTAATGTGAGCTGAAGTATTTTATATTGGTTCCCAGTAATTTTAAAAAGTGGCTTGAACATCCTTGTCAGAATAAAAAAAGCGTACAAAAGGCTTGCTGTGAAGAAAACCTGACCAGGAAAGATGCTAAATACGTACCAGGCAATTTTGTAGTGTCTCACGCATATCTGGTGGTGTGGTGTTTGAGAGGGTTACGAAATACAGCATTGCTGAAGTTATTTGTGAGAAGTTAGATTCTTTTCTTGAATTCAAAAAGAATCTCTTGACTGTAGTGCTTAATAAGGAACTTGGCATGTTTTTAATGGACAGGTTTTAGAATGCTTTTTTTTCACATTTATGGTACTTGTACTCCAGACATAAGAGGGATTGTAGTGGTATTTGTTCCCTTAAAATTTGGGTAGAACTCTCAACTGTAAGATAAATATTCTTTTAAGCATGCCTCTGTGCTATTTGCATGTTAGTAGTAGGAGACATTTGGAAATATTTGTCTTGTTTACTAAAACATAATGGACCTCTCACGGCCTTGGGTAGGAAGCATTAGTCTGGCAGATTTTCCTGATACTGAAACAGTGCAAAGTGCATCATGCACACTATACCTTAGAGCATTAAAAATCCTCAGTGACCTGCAGAAGGCTGTCTTTGTGACCTACACAAACAAGAGATCTTACTTTAGCTCTGAGATTGCAACATGTTCACAGTGGTTCTTTTAATTGTCGTATGTTATGTAGTCCTAAGTGTGTTTGAAAAGAAAAGTAATATGACAACAGGTATCTTTCATGTCCTGGCGTGCCTAAGAGCTGTACAACTTTCCTTCCTCATTATAAAATTTTAGTGCAGGTCAGGGTATGTCAAGGGACCAGTGGGACAGGCAGCCTTTCCCATTTTACCTCTAGGATTCAAAGCCAGCCAAATCATTAGCAGTTGCCAGTTGTTACCACCTGGTGGCTGAGCTCTCTATGTAAAATTAATTTGGTAGTCTCAGCTCAGTTCTGAGTAAAACACATTTCCACCTTACAAATATGATGAAACCTGGCACTAATTGGCACCCTTGCTAGCAGCCTCATCCGAGATGCCAAAATAACTGAAACGTTTCTTTGCTTCTGCTGGTGCTCCCTCCAGGTCTGCAGTGAAATAGAATTGATGGGGCAGCATGGAGAAGATGGCACAGCTGTTGCCCTCGCTGTTTTGTGGACTATGTCTGCAAAGTTGTCAGGCTGGTGCACTTCTCGTGCCAATCTACCTCGAGTTATTAGGATTTTCCCACCACTGTCGGTGCACTTTCAGAGGTGTTTTGGCTGGAACTCCAAAATCCCTTTTGCCATCTGTGTGGTTGATGCGGTGATAGCAGAACAGCTAAGTGGTTCAGATGTGGGTTTCTATGGAATATTTAGGAACTCAGAGGTGCAGCCGGTGTAGGCAGAGCCACACTGCTGACAAGTTGCTATTAATCACTTTTAGCCACTCTTTTCACTGCCGCTGCTTTGTAAATGAGGATTGGCACGTGGTAGAAGAGTACCTCCACATTGTGCAAAATGACAGGAGTTTGTACCTTGTTTTCTGTGCTAGTAACCCTGTAAATGTCAGCAAACCCCAACGGAGATCATAGATTTCAAAGTGAGGCAGTCTTTTAATGTAGGTTGTGCCAGGAAGTCTACAGGTTTGGGGAAAATAATTATAGGGAGTTATAAAAGAGTTATAAAGGAAAATTCTTTCATGTTACCTATTTTTGTGAGTGACTACATGGTGAGTAGTTGGTTTCTCATTCTTGGCAATAAAGATTGAAGCAGGAGACAGTAGCTTTCAAGACTAAAATAAATTAATAAAACTAGGTCACTTTTTGCTTCTAATTTTCTAAAAGTCCTCATATTCATCATACCAGGTCTTTCCTCGTCCTGCTGATCCTCTGACCCTCCCAGTGTCCACTGAGATAAAACTTAAATAAATGTGGCAATTTATAAAGGTGAAAAACAATACAGTAGGATAGGACTCATTATGATGGAGAAAATAATTTAACAACTTCTTGATTGACTTTGTCTAATGTAACAGGCAGTAATGAAAAGCCAGGTAGTGTTGCCAAAAAAATGTTACATTGGTTGCCACAGTAATAATCCTTTCTAATAATAAACATGGAGGTCAAATTTAAAACACAAAGCATTCTCAGCTCTCTCAAGGAAAAGTGTGACTTTTTTTCTTACTATTGGCATAAGATCAGTTAATACCAATTAAATGTTAAGTATTTATCTCAGAGAGCAAATGGTGCATCATGTTTCCATTCTTGTCAAAGCCTAGGGCTAGGTCCTCAGAGGAACAATATATCTATTCATTAAAGATCAAGTAGAACAATAAGAAGAATTCTTCTGACCTTTTCTTGTATTCAAGAAAAAATAATCTAGCACTGCAATGCTAATTCACTTAGCTGTATTTATTACAAATATTAAAAGATTGTGTTTGCATTTTATGCTAAGAACATGAGGGCACAACACTGGCACCATTCATCTGCCATTATCAAAAGAGTTTGGGGTCTTTTTTTAGGCAAACATCAAGAATTGTTTGTCTTTTGTTTTAAATCCTCCAAGTCTACAGAATTCAGCAAACATACCTAGACCTGTGAGAACAGTGGCCCTTAAGTGTCATTATCTTTAAAATTAATAAACCAAAGTAAGTGGAAAAAGTTTAGATTGCTGATGTGTGAAGTAATAAGAAATGCCTCTTCTCATCCAAAGCATCATTTGTCTTTGTTAAATATTGCACTGATATCTCAGACTGAAGCCTCAGTTCTGTGCTTTGCTAAATCAAAGGCATGACAACTCCATAAAGGTTATTGTTTTTGGCAATAACTTTTTAATAGCAGAATTACTCTTTTTTGCTCCTTGCAGCTCTCTTGTTGTAAAATATTTCCATCCTGATTTAGCTCACCTCAAATCACAACTTATTTCATCCTTGGAATATGCCTTCTGCCAAGATAATGAATTGTAGCAGTTTTTCATATCAAAAGAATGAGCAAAATGCAAAAGAAAACTCAGGATGATACAGTTCTATTTACACCTGGCATTATTTTAACTTCTCAGATCTGGATGAATCTGAAAATGTTCTACTTCATTTAATGTGCACCCATCAACCTCACATTACACAGCTCAATCAAGTCTTGTTTTTCTGATTGAGAGTTATTAAACAAGTACCCAGAATTTGCTAATTTAATGTTGATTAGAGTAAAAAGCAGTTCAGGGGGATTGTTATGATGGACAAAGTGAGTGGTGGTGACCTCCTGGTGATGTGCACAGGACAGGCCTGTGGTGGCCATGTCACTTGTAGGGCATGTGGTTGGCTCGTGAATGCCGTGTTACAGCCCCATGCTGGGCGTGCAGTGTGTGTATGTTTGGCCTGGGGTTTGTCCATTTTGTTGGGTTTTTTCCTTGCACTGCATAGGTTTTGTGCTTGGCTTTGTCCCTTGCATGGATTTGCTGGTCTTAACCAGGCTTTCCCTTTTCACTCAGGTAAGTCTTTGTGGTCTTACTGACTCAGAATACTTACATGTGGAGTGCAAAGTAGGTCAGAGACAGACAGAGGCTTTTAAGCCCTGGGCTACTGCTAAAGCCCACAGTATTACTTGGTGCACCTGCAGTGCTTGGATCTTCTTCACTATAAAAGGAGCTTCTTTTGAGAGAATGAAAATGCAGCTCACATTGATCATAAAAGAGAGGGGGACCTGACATGGTAAAAACATGAGCATTTTCAAGAATGCTCCAAGAGAAGCATTACATGTGGCTTGCAGTCTAGGCTTAGGGAACTTCAAAGAGAAAAGATGAGTTGAAAGGTTGTACATAGTTAACATTGAAAGTGTTGATAAAGTGGTGTTTTAGAAGAGCGGAAGCTTGAACAGCTGATAAGTGGAACACCAGAGTTCCCATTATTTTCCCTTCTAAATGAGCAACTTCAGGCTACTGGAAATTTTCCTTTCTCCCCAAATATTTTAACAGTGATAAATTAATGATCTTGAAAATGAGTCAAATATTAGGGTACAGTCAGTGATAGAAAGTTTAATATAGAAGCAAAATGAAGAGTGTTAATCTTTGCATGCTTACATTTCCTTCTTTGTGAGAGGCTGAGCAGATATATCCCCAGGCTTGGATTCCCAGTACATAAAGCTGCTAAGAGGACAAGTTATTGTACATTGCAATGTAAATTGCCATTTCACGTTTTGGGGTTTTCTTATTTAGAATCCTGTAGTATATTTTATACAGCAGGACTCAAAAAAGCCAGCTGAGAAATCTGCAGTAGCCTTGCCCCAGTTTGCCAGGGCTGCTTCATGTGACTAAGAAGAAGAAAAAGGAAAGCTTTACAAGATTCTGAGAACAGAAGCTCTAGTTCTCTGACTGTAGATTGGCATGGAGACATCAATCTTTGCTACACACGTTCAACAAGAATCTCAGAAGATATATCTTTTATAGGTCAGTCCTTTAATTCTTTTGCCTTCAAGGGATGAAAAGAATATTTGGGTTGTAGTGGTATGGCAGTACTGAGGTAGAAGTTACATGGAGGTGAAAATTTGGGGGATAAAGTAACGGATAGATTAATCCTTAAAGCACCTTCTTCACTTCAGCGGCAGATGCTGCTCCTGGTTAACATCATAGCCTGAGTTAACACTGATACTGAGTTCCAGATATGTCAGGTTGTGGAGTGGTGCACTTTTGCTGAAAATTCACAGAGAATGGGAGACTTGCTGGCCTACATTTTTTTAGGAAACCCGTTCTTTTATCAGATACTCACTTGAATAGATTCTGTTGCATTTCTATTATGTACAGAGCTGTGAAGAATGTTCAAATTAAATTTGGATAATGGGCACAGCTTCTATTTGTTGAAAACTTTAGCTGTAATGGAGAGAACTGTATAATGAGTCGAGAGGGATGTGGTTCACTAAAGACTTTTATCTGATGTCATGGTGCAGGTCTTCCAAACAAAAATGTATTGTCCACTGATACTTTACAAAGCTTATTAAAAGAGGAGTGAAATACCTCAGAAAAAGTGGATTTGAACTGCACCCATATCTACACATAGGCTCTTCCCTCCATGAAGTAATAGCTTTGTTGTCTGAAAAATATTCCACATTCAGTTAACTCATTTGAATACGATGTGTGAAGCACAGGTATGCTGGTGGGGACTTTTGGAAACCTCCCATCTCTTCTGAAATTTGTTCCTTCTGGGAGTGCTATAAACCACCTGTAGGAATGTCTGGGTGCCATAAAATACCTGAAAAGCAATGTGTGGCAAAGTCCAGAACATGGGATGCAGGTGGATATACCCTGATGTTTCCATAAGCTCTTCATACAGGTGCCAGTAACCAGTGCAAACAAGAAAAACAGAAGAGCTGCTAACAGAGACTGTGTTACATAAGTAGCTTGTAGAGGAATAAAGTACAGCCCCCTGCATGAACAGCTTGGTTGTCCTCATCCTGTTTCCTCAGCAAATTTGTGTGTGGAAGAGGGAGCTCTTTCTGAGTGTCTTCCCTCCTTTGTCCTTGTAGAGTCAACCATGGTGACTCTGTATATCTGAGTACTTCATTTCAGAGTCTTATGAAATGGTGCAGTAGTTTGTTGAGGGTTTTGTGACAGTGGTGTGCTTATAAATTTTTTACCTAACTAGGATGACACTTGGTGCAAGAGAGAGCTCTGTCTTCTTCAGCACCTTGATTTGGAGTGGAGCTGGGCTTCTGAGCAAAGATACTGGTTCCATCTGGGAAAATATTTTTTCCTTCGCACTGTCAGATCAGGCTGTAAATCTGTTTTTATTGTTGCTTTTGTTTGGTTTATTTTCCACCTTTCTCTTAACAATTGGAAATCTGGTGGAGGCGATTGTTAAAATGCATAGAATCTGAGAAAGCACAGTAATATTCCCTGTAAAACAGAGTCCTCTGTCCCAGCACTGACAGCAATCCTAGATATGAGCACAGACCAGGAGAAGAGCTTACTGGGAGCAGCCCTGTGGAGAAGGGCTTGGTGGTTCTAGTGCATAAATACTTGGTGTTTATAAAAAAGAGGGAAAGTGACTCTTTACATGGACAGATAATGATAGGACAAGGGGGGATGGTTTTAAGCTAAAAGAGGAAAGATTTAGATTAGAGGTTAGGAATAAATTCTTTACTCAGGGGGTGGTGAGGTCCTGGAACAGGTTGCCCAGAGAAGTTGTGATGTCCCATCACCCATCCCTGGATGTGTTCAAGGCCAGGTAAGATGAGGCCCTGAGCAACCTGATCTAATGGGTGGCATCCTTGAGGGGAGGAATCGTGGTGGTGTGGTGTTGGAACTGAATGATCTCTAATGTCCCTTGCAACCCAAACCATTCTGTGACTATGACTTTTGGAGTTAGGCTGGGAGACTTGATGGAAATAGGATGGAGGAGGGACAGCAGATGAACCAAACTGGTGGAGGTTATATCCTGCATGGGTCACAGCAATGGAATTTCAGGATGATGTCCTGTAAGGTATATGTGAAGCCTGGGCCAGCTGTATCTGTAGTGACTCACTCCTCAGTGGTGATAGTTTGCATTGCTTGCATTGTATTTCCTACCGGGAAACTCTGTCACAGCAAGTAGGCCAAAGTGAGCCCTGTGAGGATGGAAAGATGACAATAAGCCAAAGATTAATTCCTATATAAATTGGGAGAGATGAGTATGAAATATTAAAATTCCTCAGGCAAGTGTGTTTCCTACTAATTCAGTCCCTCACTATGAAAATGTAGGATTTTTTTTCTCTGAAGCAAATGAAAAGTGTATCAAAGCTGTCACTGTCTCTCAGTTTGAGATATAACTTACTTTTCTTTTTTCAGACTCAACCATTTTCTTGTTTCATTGTCAGCTACCTGATAACTTCTATTCTTGCCAATCTCTAGTCCCCTGGCATATCAAGCTATCTTTGTTTTTGATGAACAAGCCTGGTGACTGGGGTGTGATCATGCCACCTTCAGTTCATGGAGTTTCCAGGTAACAGTCCTGTGAGTGATAGAGCAAAGTGATTAGCTTTAAAGGACAGTTCTGAGAGTACCCAAAGGTCACTTCTT
This sequence comes from Corvus brachyrhynchos, assembly GCF_000691975.1. Classification (NCBI taxonomy): domain Eukaryota; kingdom Metazoa; phylum Chordata; class Aves; order Passeriformes; family Corvidae; genus Corvus; species Corvus brachyrhynchos. The sequence continues at coordinate 393,845 of NW_008237447.1, read as the reverse complement.
TCTCCATGTAGAGCACTCTGGGAAGTGATATGTGGTTAGAATTAATGCCAGGGTATTAAAAAAAGTGGGTATGGAAAGACAAAACCCAAAGACTATGTATCTTATAAAACACAGCAATTTGGATCACAGCAGGGTTTGTATTATGATTAGAGTGTTTCAGAAGGCTGATAGGACTGCAAAGACTAATTGATATTTTAATTAGACAAAATTAAATGAACTACAGGTGTCATCCTAGATATAAGAAGTTTACAGAAGATTTCTTTTATTCTTTACCGTTTAGAGATTTCAGAGATGTTCAGAGATGTATGAATTCTGGCAGTTATCCCCAGGGAGACTTTCTTATTTCCAAGCTTTTTTTTCCCTTAATACTCTCTAGTCACCCTGCTTATTTGTCTTGAATATTAAACAAGTGCTTCTTAGGGATTATCACTCAGAAGCCTTAGCTGGATCAAAACTGTCTGGGACTGTGACAATGCACTGTATCTATCTTTGGAGATTTAGTCTTTGGTTTTTTCTGCCTTTTTTTTTTTTGTTTTCTCGGTTGCAGTTTCAATGCAATACCTTTTTATTCAGGTACATTGCTCAGGAACAATGAAAAGCAATACAGAGCTGCCACAGAATTCCCAACTTGTTCATTCTTTTCCTCTTTTATGATGTTGTCTAAGCCAGAGAGGTGGCTTTAGTCACAACCTTTGACACAAGTGTCCTCAAGCGTAAAACAACACCAGCAAATAGTGTTTACAAAGGGATCCATTCACTTCTTACTGCTCTTTCTGATGCCTTCTGACTCCAGCAGTATATCACATAAAGCTGGGAGTTGCTGCCCTCCAGACTAATCAGGCTAAAGACTTACCAGGATTGCTGCAAAGTTCAGTACAGGGCTTCTCTAGGCATCCATCCCTTACTGACTACCATGTTTTGTTTGGGTAGGTTTTTAATCATGGTGAATACTCAGCATCTGCTTTAGAAGAGGGAGAATCAGCAGAAAGATGGTCTTATACTCAGAAAAGCTGCTCAGTCATATTAGGCTCTGAATGCAATAGCTTATATTTTTCAATTAAGTTGGACCAGTGTGTTTAAGCAAAATGTGGACTTTTCCCCCAAAGGTGTAGCCTTATGCCAAGTATCTGGAGAGGTATGAAGACATTTTGGTATCATGTGCATAAACATCTTTAAAACCTGAATGTGGTGCATGAATTGTATTCTTGGGCTTGTCTGTTCCATCTTCAACTTTTTTCTTCAGGATTGCTCTGTGTATCATAGAAGGATAGAAAGGCTTGGAAGGTACTTTTAAAGACCATTTAGTTCCAACCTCCTGCCTGCCAATAGTCCAGGCTGCTTGAAAACTTCTCTACCTCTCTTGTAGGCCTCCTTTAGGTTCTAGAAGGCTGCTATAAGGTCTCCTCAGAGCCTTTTCGTCAGGCTGAAGAAATCCAATTCTCTTAAGCTGGAGAAATGCTCTTACAAGAGAGGGGCTCCAGCTCCCAAAGCGTCTTCTGGCCCTCCTCTGGCTTAGACACTTTCAGTTGTGGGATCTGAATTATATCTGGATGAATGAATGACTTTGGTATTTCCTTCAGTTTCTGTGAAACTTGTGAGCTGTTTATTCACTGTGCTTTCTTCTCTCCCTTATTGTATATCATCTGTTGTTACAGCTTAATGCATTTGTTGATTGTTCAAAATAGCATGAGAAACACTTGGCATCCTCACAAATTTTTGTCTTCAGCTATTCTGTTTATGTTCCTGTGTGATTGGTCTTGGTCATATAATATTGTATCCTCTTGCCAACTTCACAATTAAAATGGTGTAAACTGGAAAAAAAAGTAAAATTCCAAATAGCTTTGGCAGATTTTCTTAATGAAAGTTTTTTTTCTATGAATGGTCCTAAAACATGCAAGTAAGTTTTTTCTATCTACCCTAAAAATTTAGTCACTGTTAAAAAATCCCAAACAACAAATCAAAAGGCCAAGAAGAAGGTTTGGATCAAGAATCTACTACTAGAGTTTGTGTTTGTTCATTTCTCATCTACAGTTTCTCAAATCTGTCAGAACTTCTTCATACTGGTAGAAGCATCTAATTAAGAACTAAGTACAGAAGTGACCAGAGTGTGTCTCTGTTTCATGTGTTTCTTTGTTTTTGGACAATTGGGTTTTGGGAGGGGAAAAAAAGAGGTATCTTTTCAAAATCATGTGTGTTCTGTGTCTCAGGGTCCAGAGTGCCCACCCCAAGGGAATAAAAGTATAGTTTCCAGAATAACCCTACAAAGAGTTTCCTTGTCCTTTTGCCTTTGATAGAAAAAACAAAAAAGCAACCCACAAAAAACTTCATTACAGACCTTCAGTTCTACTTGGGTTGCCCCCCTTGTCCAGTCCTGTTAGTAATCAAGTGCCCTTCTTGTTTGCAGCTCCTCTCAGAAAAATTCATGGTAATGTTTAGTCTTGAGGGCAGAAAAAGCTGTTGATTGTGGTTTTTTTTATTTTTTTTTAGTGTATTATCACTACATGTTCTGAATGAAATGCCTTGAAATGACTTCATTTTTGGAAAGGGCTAGGCACCCAGTGTTTAGTATGCAGGGTGCCTTTTAAGATCTAACAATGGACAAGCAAAAGAAATTTATTTGTAGAGATCTCAAATGGAAAACAATGTGTACTGAGAAAGGATTAACACAGTAATAACCAGGTCTTGACTGTGATGTAACAGTGTGAGATTTGATGTTGCTGCCTGGTGATACACTTCATCTCTGGTCTTCAGCAGGGAATTTCTAATCAAAAGTTACCCCTGTGAATTCTTAACAGGAAAGAAATACTATTTTCAGTGGGCTGAAAATGTTGCTTAGTAGTGGAAAGTGGCTCTAATTCCAAGGACACTGATTAAACTCTTTTGGAAGAGGAACAAATTTAGACAGAATCACCTTGAAATCTGTGATACTGATATTAACACATACCTGTGCAAGCAGACTCATATGAAATGTACATGTAAGCAATGTTGTGGACACAGAAAATGACTAATTGTTGTTATATTGACTTCAATCAACTTGATTATAAGGGAGGTAGCATGTGAAGTAGTGTAGTCAGTGCTTATTCATTACCACTGAACTGAAAATGTTCATGCACAGGACTTGAGAGATCAAGAGGACCCTCGAATTTTGCTTAATACTTTGTTGCAACCATATGTTACATAAAAATGCCTTCTATGTATATTAAAATAGTATATAGTGAATAGTGTGTAATGACAATAGTTTATGTAGTAACATGAAAGCTTATGTATAACTACAAAGAAGAGTGTAACTTAACCTTCTCTTATTGCCAGGATTTGGTCAGCATAAGCAAAACCACAAGAAATAATCCATGAAATACAGAAATTTAAATTTGTGTTTTCTCAGAACACTCAGTTATCTAAACATATAATTCAAATACACCCTTACATAATGTAATAACTGAAAAAGGGGTGGACTTAGATTGCAAATAAGGAAAAAAAAAGCCTACAAAGGTAGTGCAGGGAAATGGAAGGGATTGCCCTGAAAATTTGTGGATTCTTCATGATTGAAGCGTTCAAGCTCAGTTTGTATGGGAGTTTGAGCCACCTGATCTACTGCAAGATGTCCCAGCCCATGGCAGGGAGATGGGATAGATGATCCTAAAGGTCTCTTCCAACCCAAACCATAAAATAGCTTTATAATTTGAAGGGAAAAAAAGACCCTTTGAAATATAATCTTTAAAAGTTTTTACTCTTTGATGCTAAAGTATAAGTTATAAATAACTGGTTATGATAAATTTAATATTCTGCAGGGTAGATGCTTATTACAAAAAAGATTTCTTTCAAAGCTACTCTTAAATTTGATGTTGCAAATACCGAATTTAATGCTGTACTATTGTGTTACTCACATGATTGCCAGTACTTAAACAGAGCTCTTGCACCCTGCCATTTGTACTGCTGTGTTGTAGCAGTGCACCTGGATGTTTATCCATTTGTTTCTGAAACCTTAATACATCTTCATGATTATTGTTGGTGGCATTACAATCATTGAGCGCAGACAAAGTTATTCAGCACCTGCTTTAGTAAAAGTCTGTTTTCAGTTCTTTGGACCTTTGCCAGGCTACAGCCATTTATACCTCAGTCTTGCCTGGCAGGCATAAGTCTCAGGTAGTTTCCAAGCCAGGGAGAAAAAGCAGGAGGAAAAAAGGCAGTTAAAAAATGCAATAAACACTTGAGCAGCTTTCTTTAGATTTAGGAAGTGAATGCTGTCCTAAATTAAATATATATATCCATCTATCCATATGTGTTTGGGTGGATATGTATGGATGTATGTGTATATATTTCTGTATTTTTCTGTTGAGTTGAAACCTAGAATTGATGGGCAAATCTGAATGGCTGTTCCAACCTGCTGTGTGAACAGCAGCTATTCTTAGAGCTTGGTAATTAAGAACTAATAATTTTGTCATTATCCAGGTACATTACCTATGGGTGTTGGGGATTTCTTCTTGGTGTGTTCCCCTATTTTGTTGTTTCCTGCAGGGGTAAATTAGGAATAAAGGAGCAGAGGTCTACTCTCAGGCCTTTACTGGGAGATCTAATTCCTGTATATTAAGCAATCCATGAGTTACACTTTAATATAGGGGTAAGAGTTTTCTGGATAACATTATGCTCTCTGGGAACAGATCCATATTTTCTGTTAGCTCTCACCATTTTCATTGTAGTAGCCCTTTTCAAGTTCTACTTCAACTTCGGTTCGGACAGTAAGAGGAAAAATAAACACACAGACTGTAGAAGTCTTGCAGCTGTGAGCCCACGAGAAATCTTTTGGGAACAAAAAGGTGATGTGGATGTAAATCAGGTGATGAGATGTTCTTGGTGCACCCAAAGATGTCCTGGACTTCCAGATGCCTCCAACCAGAGCAAATCTGTCCTCATTTGGAAAATATCGATACCAAAAGATCAAGTAATGTTAAAAGACAGGACCAGAGAAGTATTGGAGATGGGGCATCATCTCAGACCTCAGAGTTTGAGTTAATGCTGTTCCTGCTTTGCCACTGGACATCTGGGTAGTAAATACTGTTGTGAAGGAGGTGTCATCTCTTAGGTAATGCTGACCTAGAAAAGAGAGCAGCCCACTTGTGAGGTAATAGAACAAGCACTGCCTGTGCCCATGATTTCGAAGTTTTACATGTGTTGAATATAATGCTGAAATAAACAATGAGAACAACAGCCTGGAGGCAAAGAAAAAAAAAAAAAAGCTGAGAAAGGTTTTAAGGAGGAATCAACAGTGAGGTTTCAGAAAGCAAATACAGAGGAAGAAATTACGTGCAGGTCAATTCTAATACATCACTGAGATGTAATTCCTGTTGCTGTTGTTAGAGTAGAATTTTATATTGTACTTTTAAGGTGGCTATTTTACCATGTTCCTCTCTCTCCTGCAATGAATAGATTATTTTTTATTGTTTTAAAGCAGAGTGTTTGCCAAAGGATAGTCCTTCTGTGAATTTTTTCAGGGACTCTAATAAGAGATCACTATCTAATTAATTTCCCACTCTATGACTGGATGTTTTTGTGTTAAGTTATTAGTATTCTGCTGTCTAAACAAGCATTACTCACAATTACAATATTCCTCAAAGATATTGCTTCCAGTCACTATTTGTGTGCCAAATATCCAGTGTTATTTTGGAGCCTGAGGTGCAGTAAGATGCAGTTGTCATATTTTCTTGTAGTTAGTGCAGATGCTGTCCTGCCTTGCTCTAATTAGGGATGCACAGAGTGAGACAGTGAATGTTCACAAGTCTTACTGAGTTTTAGAGCTCTTAAGTATTTGACAATTTTGTGGTGGATTTGGTTTGCTTTTCCTTGAGGAAGAAAAATTTCTCAACCACTCTCACTGATGGTTGCTGCTTGGAATAGGCATTGTGCTTGGCACCATCATCTGGGACTGGAGCTTTATTGCCTCTGTGTTTCTTGAAGCATTGATCATTCTTACCTTGGACTCTCAGGTCAAAATTAGACAAAAGGCACTCCCCTGTCCTTATTCTGTTGTATTATTGCATCAAAAAGCTTTGAGATCTCTATACTGCCCTGATATTTTCCCATTTACTTCCAAACAGTAATTGATCCATAGCTGTCTAATTTGCAGGTTTTCTGCAGGTCATGCTACATCTGTCTTGGTTCATTTTATGTGTATTCTAGGTCCTAAACATTAGGTTCCTTCTGAATTCTTTTTTGAGTATGTAATGGCTGAATGAGTGTGTTTGGTAGTTATGCTTAAGGGCTTGAACTCTCTTGCTCACTGGCTACAGTCAAAATCTAATAAATAAATCTCTAATACCATTGTATGGTTAGGGATGATGTTATTGCTTTAACTGTGCCACTCTTTTTGTGGTAATAACATAATCATGTTCATAACATGATTAAACAAATACATCTTCATCCCTTGTCTGCATACACTCACTATTTTATTTTTCCTCCTTGCAAAATTTTGTTGCCAGTTCTATTTCAGGCCCCTCTGTTGCTGGAGCTGCACATGACTCAGTATCATGAACTCTTTGCTACTGAGTTCTCAGCCATTCTACCTGCAGGAAAATTCTCATTATTTGTAAGGAAGCTGATAACGTTCAGCTTTGTGTCGAACTCGAGTGTATTACGTTGGCTAAGTCACTTTTCACTCCCTTTGTGGGTGTTACAACCTCCAGAGTAGCGTCAATCTCAAGAACCTCCACTGTCTTTTATTCATTCTCTTTAGGTTTCCTGCATTTAGTGGAGCTGTGGGGAGGGTGCCAGGGGAAAGAGAAGAGTTACTCAGTTTTAGTAATTGAAACTGGTATTGGCAGAGAAACCGGTCAAGTTTTCAGGAATGTGGGGATTGTTATGTTCTGTTCCAAAACAAAAGAACAAATCAGAAGCATTCAACATCTTTCTTTTGCAAACAGCACCTGTTATGCTGCAAAAGTAACATGAAAACTTCAGATTTTCATGACAGTGTCTCAGATGTTGTTGGTCTAATTTTATAGCAAAATTGGTGGCATCATTGGTTACCCTCAGGAATGAAACAAATTATTAACCTAGGATATATATTGTTTTAACTCTGGAAATCTCTAAAGGGAAGGAGCTAAGGAAAGGATAGAAAGGAGTGAAATTTGCAACTGTTTATGCTTAGTGGCTTTCCAGAACTCAGCAGCTAAATCAAGAAAGAAAAGATACTCAATACATTAGAACTGAACAAGGTGATATAAGCAGAAGGCTGAGAAAGATGTTTAGGGTCACTCTCTGCAGCTGTGGAGATGAGTTGTTGTATGGTAGAACTTGAGTTCATAGTATCTTAATTTATATCTAAAACATGATACAACATCCCACCCTCAGTGCATGCCAAGGACTTAAAAAGCCTTAATTACATCTGAGAGTATGGAATGGTTTGTACTGACAATGTTTTAGTAGTAAGGTAATACCTACATGTTTATTCTGAACTACAGGCTCAGATTCAGGTGGAAAAAGCCTACCATGCATTTTATGGCCCTGGTGTGATGATAATGTCTTCTTGCAACCACTTTTTCAGTTCAACCTGTGACACTGAAGCTTCCACTCTTAATATTTATGGTGGAGTCCTCATACAGAAATGAAAGCAAAGAAAGGATATAAGTGATTTACCAGAAAGATCATCTTCCTGGGCATCAAATCTAGGAGGCTGTTGCAGAGAGGTAACAAACTTAACGTCATTATTCATTTCCATTTTAGTTGTTAATGATTTTCATTGTTTGTAAGCAGCTGTTTAGGAGATAATGAGAGGAATAGTTGACTTGTCTAAATATCTGAAGGTCCATTACAGTTTTGTCACTCCTTATCAGCATTCTTCTGCTGCTTTTGTCAGGCCTGTCAAGCACTTTCTGGGAAGCTGATGTGAAATGAGGCAGGGGCTTCCATGGTTCTCTGGAGTGAAATTTGGCTCTGCCCACTTTATTTGCCTGTCCAGGTGACTTCCTTGCTACTCATGAATATTAACACTGTATTAAGTACAACCCTATTTTAAACTCAGAGTAGATGATTGGCTTAGAAAAAAACACATTGCTAGAATTTTCATGACAAATAACTTTTTTTACATGTCCCAGATACTGCAAGTATCTGCACAGGTTTTTATCTCCTCTGCTAATAGACTTTACAAAGAGACATTGAATTATAAAATGGTGCTTTCTCTGTAGCTTCTTTCTCTTTCTTTGATGCTGGTTTCCACACTGACAGTGCTACAATAATATCTTTAACAAAGGGAAACAAAAACCTCTCTATCTTTTTACTCTTCTTGCCCCATGGTTTTTACTTTTTAATGTGGATACAAATGTGTAATGAAATAAATTTGTGTAAGAAACACACATCTGAAGTATAATTTTCTGTAGTATTCTAATCTTTCAAACAGTTTTAGCTCTTGAAACCTAATCTTTTGGTCAGTTTTCAATGCAGTTGTCCTACTTGGATTGTATGCATGTGCAAAGCTTTACCCAGTCAGACTGGATGTTCACAGACCCTTGCAACCAAATGGAAATATCTCGCTTGCTAAATTTGCCTGCATGATTGTTTTTCACAGGAAATTGTGTGTGCAAATATCTTGATTAAATTCAGGTTTCTCATGCAAAGTTTGGAAAATCTGATGCTGGAAAAAAAGTAAATTTACATTTAGATGCGCTCTCCTGCTACGAGTTAAATTCCAATTTAGCCTTGTCAACAAAAATTAAGCTTATATATACAAAGGGGTGTTGGATAGATTTACAGGCAGGTGTGATGCATACGACTTTGAGTGTGATGGTAGTTAATGCTGTCTGAATAGGCAGATAATTTTAAGTTACAAACTCAAGCCTTAGGAACCTGAATGATGTTATTTAAAAGTTGCTAAATTGAGTTCCCCAAGCTTGACATGAAAAAGCTGCCTTTGATTAGTGAGCAGATAATTTTATAGGTGAAATAAATGAGATTTACAACACGTAAAACAAAGGATCAGCACCCAAGTACTTGCAAGAGCCTCTGTGAAAAGCAAGTCAGTGATGTTACAGCTTAGCAGGTTGATATCTGGACATGAATTTAAGTGACTTTAACTGAAATATGTCCCTTTACAGGACAATTCAGGTCACCCATTTTGTTTAGGCTTTTGGTATAAAAAATATATCTCTTCACTAGTACCTCAAATGCCACTTTTTCCTGAAGGGATCTGCCATGTCCTGTTGCTTCAGTGGTGAGAAACAACAAAAAAAGAGATGCCACTGAGACAATTTATTCATACAAATAATGCTAAAAGGTGAACAATCTATGCTCATCTGTTTCTCTGGCTGTGCTGGTTTGGGCTGGGGTAGAATGAATTTCCTTCCCAGTGGCTGGAACGGGGCTGTGTTTGGGATTTGTACTAAAGACAGTGTGAATAAAGACAGTAAGATTTTCTTATTTCTGAGCAGCACATGGTAATAGCTCTTAGTGCTAACTGGGGCTGAGTGTGTTCATGCAAAAAACCTCCTTTTACTCTTCTAAACAGTCAGGCAGGCAAATGATAATTTGTTTGTTTGGTTACCAACCAAAATTAACTTCTCTTTGAAAACATGAGAGGAAAGAAGTACATTCAGATTAACTTCTGTGCAGCTAATAAGAGTGCAAATATTAGGACATAGTTACACAGGGGAACTAAGTTTCTTTTTTCCTCGAGTACTTGATTTATTTTGGGTACTACACTTTGTCTTGTAGTTGCATTATGGCTGTTTGTGGCAGGTTTTATGTTCTGCTTTGTGGACTCGATAGCTCATTTTGCAATAAACCACTGGATGTTTCCATGACAGACAAGAAGCAGCTTGTATGTTGCTCTCCCATTTACTTCAGTCAGATCAAACCCATTCAATTGGTGGTTATGTTAATGTAAATTAGAAAATATTCTTGTACTTGAAAATAATCATGTCAATAAAATTACTAAATCCCAGGAAAAAAAATAAATGCTGAGATGAGATGATGCTATTTGATGACTGAGAAAATTAGGCAGTTGCAAATAGTATTTGAGATTTTCTAATGTACTATATATGAGATTAATAACAGATTTACAGATTGAAAGCCAAGTTATTAAATGGACAGAGATTGTCAAGATATAATTAATATTGAATTTTGCTTTTTCTTTCTCAGACTTATCGGTAAACCAAACACAAAAAGGTTAATGAAGTACTTTTGCTTGGTACCTCTCTTCCTGTATTTTGTATACCGTGAATATATTTTTAAAATTTGAAATTCATTCTTCCTGCAAGCACAAACCTTTTGGAATTGCTTTCAAGTCTTCCTGACTTGAAAAGGTGACACAGAGTACTCTAAATAGCACAGGCTGATCACTAACAATTAATTTGGTAAATATATTTGAAGCATCATGAAGGAGGTGTTTTCTGGGGGAAAAAAAAATCCCTATGGATGTCTATTGCATCTTATTAAGCCCTCAGTGGTGATGGTTGGTTCATGTTGGATGCCTGTCATGCCTGTTTTGTTGGATAATTTTTGTTGTTATTGAATGGACAGATTTTTTGTTGACATCTGGATGCAAGACCATGGATTGCTGGTATCCCTGTTTGTTTTATTTTGTATTCTTTTTTGTACTGGAAGAAGTGAGGGTGAATCAAAGAGTTCACTTATGATACAAGGTACTGAATATTTTCTGTAAAGTCCTTCGGAAAATGCTAAGGAAAAGTACATGAATTGTGGATTGGTGTGGATGCTTACCCTGTGGATGGTTACCCTGCATAGCTGTTGGAGCACTGGGAATTTTGAGCTCAATTAAACTGAAGGAAAAATAAAATTATCATTTTCAATAACAGAGACTTATCAAGACAATGCACTTTTAGTTTGACAATAGCAGGGAGTGATGGAAGTGATGCCCTGTTTGCATCCAAAGACAAAAAAAAAGAGAATCAGCACATGAACCCCAAAATTTGAGTACTTATAGAAATGTATTTCTTAAAAACATTGTAGGGTACAGAAATTATTCCCTCTGTCCTTTGGTGTGGTTTTCCTTGGGGCTGGATGCTGGCACAGCTGGCAGAAGGCACCAAGTGCACAGCAGAGCACCGGATGTTTCCAGTCTACTTTAGATTTTTTTTTTCTCCCCAGTATCTGTCTTTGGCTTGAGAGAGTAAGGATTGCAAAGACTGATGAAAGATAATGATGATGAAAGATAAAAGCATGTTTTCATATGCACATAATTATTTACAACTTAATACTAAGAAGTGCTGTAAATATAAAAATGCTTATACACCCAAGAAAATCTTAATATCTTCTTCTCTTTCCTTGAATTTCCTTTGCATTATCAAACAGCTGCATATTTTCTACTTGCTTTTGATCAATTTTGCCAAAACAAAATTAATATAAAGAAATCCTTTGAATTCAAAAAGATCTGACAGAGGCTTAGTCTTTCAGATGCTGAATTTTTAATCTATTAATTCTAACACAAAAAGGAATCAAGGAAGACTTTCATTATAAACCCAGAAGCTTGTTTTGGTCTTTCTTTCCTTTCTGGTATTATACCAGCAAATGCTTTTTTTCTTTGACAAATGTTTTCTAAGATAATGTTACTTATAACACCCTGCTGCCAGTTCTGCCTCCTATATTTTTATAGGACAAAGGAGAGATAAGGATGTTTTAGAGCAAACAAATTTGGCCCTGGCAATTAATTCTAAATTCTGAACCTGCTCCATGATGAGTGTTTTTAAAGCCGTCATTGCGGCCTGGTCTTGGTGTACTCCTGTGGGTTTTGTTTTTTTGGGGTTTTGGTGGAGTAATGCCTTTTTTTTCTTTGTTTGTTTTTTGGTTGGGAATGATTTATGTGACGAGATTATTCATTCTGAAAATTCACCTGAGCTCAGATTGCACAGTAATTTGAATTTAGAACTGACACTGCATGTATTTCTCGATAAGTAGGTATTTTGCAACTTTAAAAATTCGTTAGCCTTTATGGTACAGGTGTAAAAAGTAGAGGCAATTTTCATTATTTCTCTCTATTCACAGCTGAAAAAAATTAACAGAATTTTCAGTGATTTTCTATGTGTGGGGTTTTTTTAAAATAAAATCTGCATTATTTATAAAGGTAAAACACCTTCCTGGGTTGGGCTTTGGTTGTCCACCTTCTGTTTTGAGATCAAGGTTCCCCGACCTGTTAGAAGAAAATTCGGTGTTGTACTGCACAATAGCGCAGCCCTGATGTGTTGCTTTCAATTGAGGACCTGTTAGTTGTTCTTACGAGATCCTTTCTTACGAATAAAACTTCTGGAATTTGTAAAATGTCATTCACTGAAACTGGGTCTGTGGTGGCTGTTGGAATTCCTGAATCCTGGAGACTTTCTGACACTCTTTGCCTGAGTTGCTCTGTCAGCAGGTTAAACTAGAGCACACATTTGTCTTGGGCTCAGCCCTGCTGTGTTTGGGTATGCAGAAAATACCGTAACATACCTTTAGGGTCTGTGAGTTTTAGACAGTGATGAATTTCAGCTCTGAACTCTTTGGGAGATGTGGGTTTATCCCTGGTCGTGCCAGGGATGGATAATTCTCAAAAACAGGTGTAGGTATTAAACAGCATGAAAGAAACAGCCTAAAAAGGTGGAATGGAGCAAGGTTTCATAGGAAGCCTGGGGTGTCCCAGTCAGGTTCTTGGCACCAGAGCAGATCCACCTTCTGTGACAGGAAAGGTGGAGAAAAGTCTCCTCCCTCAGACAAATCTTTGGCTATAGTGGAAGTTGTTGGGAGCAGAGCTATTAAAATTAGTGGTGGGGTACAAGATTAACCAGTACTTAGAAAAGAGTATGAAGTTTGGGTTTTTTCTTCCACTTCACAAAAAGCTGATACAGCCACAGTTCATTGAGTAGGGATTGTGTTGGGTCAGGTAGGTAGACGGAGGGGAAGATGCTGTATGACAAAAGGAACTTCTTTTTGGCAGGTACTGTGGAGGATGAGGAGAAGAATTGGGTAAAACCAGAAATAAGAATGTTTTACAACTGACTTAAGTAATATTTCGTGGGTTAGGTGAATACCAATGAGAAGTGAAAATGAGTGAAACCCAACACCACATTACGTTCCTGAGTGTGAATTCCTGTGAGTATCTGGGAGGTGCTTGCTTCCTATTTACAAATAGCTACAGTGTCCTGGCTCAAAAAAAAACCCAAAACCAAAAACAGCAACAACAAACTAAAACAAAACCCCCCCAGGTATTGCAATGGCAGAAAGGCTGTCACATGGATTTATGTTCTGGAATTTTGCATTATTCGTAGGAACAAGGCATGGAAAAGGAACATATATGATTAACTGCAAACAGAACAACAACAAGCCGCTGATAACTACTAGCACTGATAATTTAGAGCTGTTTAATAGGTACTTACTTGCTGCACAATTCTGTTACTTATTAAAAAAGGAGTATAGAGTACACCTAGCAAGTGTCAAATTAGTAATACTATAATGGGACATATAAAACTTCAGACTTCATTCATTCTCCAAATGGAAGTCAGATAATGCTTATAGTCTGGAGAGTGACTAAATGTTTAAAGCAGGTTATTTTATAGAGCTTTGGAAGTCATATGGACTGTCCAGTCATTCTGTGTATGAAATTCAGCTGTTTCTGAACTGAAATATTGCAGTTAATTGTGGACTGTTGATCTGGCACCTGATTCTTAGAGATTACATGAACTCCTAATAAGAAGGTCAGTGCAAAGGCCATGAGTGACTTAAAATTTATTTGGAAGGCTTTAGCAACCCTCAGCCAATGTCTTCAAGGGCTATTCAGATGCAATACATAATTAAAAACAGGAGCAAAAGAATGCAAGATTTTCTCTTGGGAGTGGATTCTTACAAACTCCTGCTTTTTGAGCTTAATTCTTAATATTTAGGCACTTAAAGGACTTTTGGTCTTTTCAACTTAATTGCTAATTGATATTTCTGTGAAAAATTTAGTGTTTCATAGCTTTATAAGCTATGATTCTTCTAAATTTAATCAAATATTTTGCCATGTTCTTAGAGAAACTCGGAGTGTTTTCCCAAAGTTTCAAGTCAGTGTTGACCTTCTACAGCCTGGATTTAGTAAAGGGTCTTGAAAGTAAATAAACACAGCACAAGTAATATTAATGTGAATATCTTGGTGTACTATCAAGGAATACTTTAAGATTTTGCATATACCTTTTAGTATTCTTCCCCTTCCCACTGCAGCCTGCCATCCCTTTCCCTGCTAAAAAAAAGCTTCAGGCATAATTTATTTTCCTCTATATTAGAGCTAGATTTGAAAAAACAAATTAGCAAAAGAGAACCAGATCAAAAGGTAGATACATCTGAAAATTAACAAGGGCATAGTTCTTCTGCACCTGTAGCCCTCTAAAAGCACAAACATGTTTTTGCTTAAGCCTTGCCTTTTAGCACTATAGTTACTAACACAAAAGTAAAACAAAACTGGTCAATACACTGATTTTTACAAGACAGATTTATTCTGCATTTTCATATACTTAATATTAGCTGGTAACAAAACAAAAATAAAGTTAGTTGAAGCATTACTATACAAAGTCCCATAAAATCCCATAAAATCTGTAGCAGTCGCTTTCCCTGCTCGGGTAGGAGGATTATTTGTTCTATTAAACTACGCTTTAGTTGTGGAGATAAGACTTTAAAATTAACTTTTAAATTTCAGTTTTGTGTTTTTCCCATGCTCTGCTTGTTATCGTGACTGATTATTTTGTTATAAACCCATAATTTTTATTGAAGCTTCAAAGTGCTGCATGAGTTGGAAGGCATTGCAAAGAGCAGTTCCCCCAGAGGCAATGTTAATACTAAATGCACAGTGTGAGAAGCACTGGAATGAAACCAGAAATTTAAACAGTCTGAAGATCCCTGCTCCAAAAGAATCCAAGGATCAATGGCAGTCATTGATGGGGTTCATGGGTATTGACCCAATCCCTGGGTATTTTAGTGCTGTTTTATGACAGCCATATGTCTTTACGGATGTTCACAGTTTAACGTGAGTATTTTCAATTTAGTATTTATCTTGCTTGTGAATGTCAGAGGATGAAATAGTTTTATATGAAACAGGAAGCAGAGCAAAAGATGGATGAACAGGAAAAAAGAATATAAAAAGTAAGTTTTGGTCTCCTAAGATCAAAAAAACCCCATTTTTTGTAGCTTCATTAGAGATTATAAAAATCTTCTGGAAGAGCAATGGAAAGAAACGCATCTGAGCCATCTGAGGTTGCAATGATGGCAGTGAATATCTATTTCTCTGCATGCCAATGGTACATGCAGATATATTATTTATCTCAGCATGCTGCAACATTTGGTTTTCTGCTCAATAAGGTACTTTGCAAACATAAAGTTCAATCTTCAGGAATTCTGAAGTTTTTCACTTAAATATCTTATTTCTAAACTAGGTGTTTATGGTCTCTGTGATTAAAACAAGAGATGGGACAGCATTAGTGTGCTGACCTAATATAACCTTTCTCATAGTATGTGATGAGTAAATTAATAGAGAAACTTAATAGACTTCTTTTTTTTTTCAGTCTGGTGTCTATCACATCCTGCAGTTAGAAATAAAGTGGAAAATTGTATCTGTGACAGGAAGAGAATGTAGTAGTGAAAATGCTGAGGAGGATAATACTGACATTGACTCGGCTCTGGTGTCACAGTGAAACTTGGGTGCCTTTCAAGCATGGCCCAGTGTCACATAAGGGTGATGCTTATCTTAGCTCCCGAAGGCATTGCTTGAAGTGAAGCGTGGGAGGTGTTGAATCAGAATGGCTGGATTTGTATAACTGATCTGGCTTGGCAAGGAGTGTTCATTTCCAGAATAAAACTCAGATTCTTAAATACAGGGTGGGTTTTTTCTTTGAATGTGCCTAAGACTGAACCTCATGGGCCATTTCTGATGGTGAAAGAGGAGTTTTCTCTCCATACACTTTCAGTAACTAACAAGAGAGGCACCTGATGATCTTAGCAGTAGATCTTTGCTGCACTTCATGCACTTTGCCCTGGGAGCCTGAAGGGGACAACAATTGATTTCACAGGCAGTTAGGTAACTGCTGTTTCCTAGGTTAAGGGGATTTATTCAGTGTACATGAAAGGATAAATGATTTCTCTTAGGAATGAGCAGGTTTTTAATAGTTTGAGGACTGAACGTATTAGTGCTTCTGGTTAATTCCCAGCTGAGGAGTATGTTCCAGTCACTGCCTAAATATATTGCTTTCTGCTTAATTTTTCACTTCACATTTTATACTTCACACTTCTAATCTTGAAGATATTTCATGACCTTAGTCCTGCTGAGCTAAACTTTCATTTCCGCCACATGTCATCTTGTGCCATGTATTTAATAGATAGTCATTTATTAATCATCTCCAAATGCAAATTGAAGATGTCAGATTCTGGAGCCCCTGTCATCTGTTCCCTAGGGCTTGAAATTTTCTGTCCAGCGTATTGGATCAGCACTTCCATGGATGAGTTGAAATACCAGATGAACACACAACCAATGTCAGGTGTTTCAGGCAGCTTGGCACAACTGTGAAGTCTCTTCTGTTGCTGGTTTGGTTTTTTTTCTTTCCCTTCTTTATACAATGCCGTGTGATTCTCATCATGAAAGGTAGTTTCTAAATGTATGTTGAATAGCTAAATACAGAACTAATTTGTAAAACATCTTGATAATATTTTAAACCTGAATTAGGTTATTACCTTGATTGCATTTGACTAATGTGCCAGCTCATTAGGAAGCTCGCATACATAAAGCAGGCGTTATTATGGTAAAGAATGAATGGGATTTTACTCACATCTTTTAGAAACACATCATGTGCAAGAAGAAGAAAGAATACAGTCAGAATCAAAGTGTGACGTTATTGTAAAATAGCTCTCTTCTGTAATTCAATTTCTGAAGTATAGATTGAAAAAAACCTGAACATTCTGATTCAATAAAATATCTCCAAAGCCTTCCTCTCTTCTTTTGCACTTCTAACACACCTCTTAAAAAAAAAGAAACAAAACTTGGGGTTTTTATTACTGTGACAAAGATACCCAGCAGTATGACTTTATTGATGTCAAGTGCCAAGTTTAATTATTAAATAGCAGATGTACTAGGTGACAGGATGATTGGGGATTTTAAAAGAATAATGGAGAACCCTGGAGAAACCAGCAGAGGGTTTTGAAGTACCCAAGTAAAAAAAAGAAAATCTGCCAGTTTCTCTTCTCTTATTTTAAAAATGGCTCTTTTGTGGACAGATGTATGAGGGCCAGGAGGAAGTGAAAGGAAGCAGAAGATGGCTGACTAACAAAGACATAATAGATATTCATAAATATGTCCTTAAGTGATGATATCTTGTAGTCTTCAGTCCTCCAACTTCCTTTGGACTGTAGAGGAGTTCTTTTAGTGCCACAAGACTGTTCTACTGTAGCCCCATTTGACAGAAGAGAGTAATTTAATTCTTTTCCAGGTAACTTCATTAAGGAAAAGTTGATGGTACCTGCACGTGGAGCACACAGAAGGTTTGTATCAGAGTTGAACAAGTAAATGGGAAAGAGCTGTTTTTTGTCTACCTTCTTTTCCTTTTGGCTGCTGCAAAGAGAGGAGAAGGGCTGAAGTGTTTCATGACTGATTGGATGCTATAGCGGGAAATGTCTGGTTTCACCTTTTTGTGCCTTTCAAAATTTATCATCTTCTCGTGCAACAGAAAAGAGTAGGAGAAGCATGGCTTGAAAACATTAGGAATGGCATGAGGATGGCATATGGTGGTGGTCTCCCTGGTAGCAGTGCCCATCTGCCAAGTGTTCCATTAATCCATGAGTATTCCTGTTACGCCTTCATGACAGGAAGGTGTAGTTTTATGTAACAGAGAATTCAGATGGTTTGCATGTGGCTTTTTGATGAATGTATCTTCATTTTTACAGTGCAGATCTACATAGCCTCACCTACCCTTAGTTAATGTGATGTTGCTCAATTGATGTTGAACATGTGGGTTTAGCTCAGGTCTGCTGAATTGAGAAATGCATGAAAATACGTTCATTTCTGTCAAAGTTGTTCATTTCTGTCAATGTTGTTCTTGCAGAGGGTGGTATTGCTGGTAGGAGAGGTACAATCTAATGAGCTTAATACTGCATTGCTAAGTATTTAATCATGTCATGCTCTGCTGCTCATCCTTAGTTAATATATGTCACAAACTAATGAAAGTGTCAAGGTTAAAAATGTAGCAGGAGTACATCACACAGAATCATTTCTAGTTCTGGAAATAAGTTCATTTTCTTTTCTGTAATTTTTTCTCCTCTCCTTCCACCCTCACCTCCCTTTATCACCCACCTTTTTCATGTTCTGAGCAAAGTGTTTGTGGAGTTTCCTTCTTCCCCTTATATGATGTTTTTTGACTCTTGTTTTATTAGACAAGAGAAAATCAAAGTTTTCTCCAAAGGATTTCTCACTGGGCTACACCACCTAGTCCTCATTTGGTGAAAGAGGGAAAGCTGTAAGCGTTCTCCACATAACTTTGTTAGGAAACCCCTGATACCTGTAGGCATCCTTATAGAAATCGTATTAGGAAGGGGTGGTTGAATTCCTGAACAAAACCAAATATAAATCGTATGTGACAAAAATAAGGACCTGATCTGAAGACCGGTATTTTTGACTCCTCCAAGCTTTGGAATTGATAGTGTTCAGTATCCTCACCAGACTGAACAGGACCTGGGTAACCCAAGGGTTGGCAGCTATGAGAAGGGTGGATTGAAAAGGAGTTAAAAGTTTATGTTATTTTTAAAATTTTAGGTTGTGCTAATTAAACTAGAGCCTAAAAAGAAAAAAAAAAACCCTGAAAGGATATTTCTTTTCACACTTTTAAAATTCATTGCTAATCTTGAATTGTCATTATCACAATAATTTGATTTTTTTTTTTCCAGCTTAATTTCAAGTATTTCTGGTATGCTGAAGAAGTTAATTATTTAAGATAATCTTTGCTTCTGTTCTCCTGTATTTATAGTGTTTTGTAACATTTTCTATACATTGAACTTTTCAATATCCATTCAGTGAGTGTAGCAGTAAGAACACTATGAAGTATGAAAGGCCTGAATGCTATCAAGATCCTTATCAAGCCTTTAAATTATCTGATGTAGTGTTGGATCCTCCATGGCTTCGGTATTTTCACCCTGACATTAAATGAAGGAAAAACAATTACTGCCAGTGTACAAGTCCTCCCTATCCTGTGTCACATCAAAGAGCTCTCTCGATGAAATAAAGTTATCTCCTCCTCACAGTTCTGTATTTTCCATGCCACAATTTCTAACTGTTCATTAATTTTTTTTCCATTATTTTTCTTGCACATGACTTATATTTATGGCTGGTAAAAGTTTCATTGCTAAGCTGGCAAATTCACTACTTGGATTCTGGTATGGAGTATTAACATCCTGTCATTTCTACAATATGATTTTTGAGTAATATGAGACTTTATATGTTCTTAAATTGGCTAAAGTCAGGTCTTTACTGTAGAAACAAGCACAAGAAAGGTAGCTTTGTCACAGGAAAATAATTTGGAAGTTTTTGGTGCCCACAAATGTTGGATCTGGGTAAAGATTATCATCATTACCCAAACCTTTGCCTTATTTGAGGGGAATCCTGTGTCAGATGACCAGTTCATCTTTTACAAGTCACTGGGGATTGCAGGACTCCTTCCTTGCTGTTCAGGTAGTCTTGGGGAAAGGTGGAAGACTTTTGTGAGCAATGCCCTGACCATTGCTGCACCAAGCTGTGAGGGCACTGGGTATGGAACTTTTAGTGACATAAAGGTGGCATTTTGAGGAGGAATTTGAGGTCTAGTTGTCACTTGTGTGTTTGTTACTAGGTTCATGATGGAGCTATGGAGTGCATCAGCCTCCAGGAGCATCAGCCAAGCACACTCCCTGTGAAGAACAGGCAGTGTTGTTTTTGTCCTGTTTTAGTCAATGGAAAACTTAAGAACTACAGGAACATGAGGAAAATGTTTTGTACCTTCCTCTTGGTATGTTGCACTGTGCACTGATAATTTTGTTTTCCTGCCAGTGTTGTCATTTTTGTCTGTCTTCAGATTTTGCTGTGTTCCAAATTCTGCTTGTAAATACAGGGAATTAAAGAAAAATCATTTATCCCTAAGGAAAAGAAATTAACTGGGGAGGGGAAAGTGGCTTGTGAGCTGTGGTTGCATGATCGTTGCAATGTGTGCATCACCCGAGCACATGATGGTGCAGCTTTGATCTTTTGGTACATTTTTGGTAAGTGAAACTCCAGACTTGCATTCAATTTGTTGTGAAACAAGAGTGTGTGACAAAAAAGCAGTGCTGCCTAGCAAAGATGAATCATGTGTAAATGTTTCAAATACGGGGAAGGATAACTAGGTGCATATGTTCCTGATTTCAGTCTGGAACGATTTTCCCCCTGTACAATTAGCTGAACCAAAAAAAAGAAGAGAAGTTGATAATGGAGGTGCCAGCTTGCTGAAATGTGGAGCTTCAGTTGCAGTCTCTATAAACAACAAGTGAAGTGTGAAGGATTTGTTGGAACCCCAACAGACACTGATTATGAAGAGGTGTCAGAAATGAAGCACTGGGTGAAATGGTTGAGAAAGGTTTATCTGAAACATTTTTGCTGCTCTGATATGATTTTTAGAACAACTTAGAAGGTGTGCCTGTCATATTCTGGATTTTTCTCTCCAGCCTCTCATGTGTGTCTGTGTTCTCCTCTTGCTTTCTCATGCTGTTCCTGGGCAAGAGGGCTGCCATGTGGGCAGTGTTATCCTCGTGGAATTCAGCACCAAAAAGAAGCAGCCGTGCCTTAGCAGGCAGGGTGGGACACAGCTCTGGGCCACTTGTGTCCAGCTAGGAGGTGACAGGGATCAGTGCAAAGCCCAGACTATTTGGGAAGTTTTATGTAAGGCTGGCATTGTGCTGGAACACATGCACATGGGAAAGGGGATGTTCTTTGGAACAGTGTGGTTTATTTCAGCAAATATCACCTTTCATCTTTTTCTGCAGTTTTTGGGGAACAAAAACTTTACATAAACTGTCAGTGTGACATGAGAAAGTGTGTGTATATGTAAGGTGTGCTCTGAATAAATGGTTTGGAGAATAAATGTTATAAATGATGTTCTAAATACTGAATTACATGGAACAAGAGTTTGGGATTTTTATTTTTTAAAAAGGGTGATAAATTCTGATGGCTGTATATTAAGATATTCTTTCCACTTCATGTGTTAAAAATGTGTGAATTTTGTATCTTCTGTAATGCAAGACAGCCAGAGGTACTTGGTATGTGTCTTTTGAAATGAAAATGAGCAATATTACTTTGAATGGTAGCAAGGATTTTAGATTTAGATTTATACATATATATGTTTTATTCTTTTGTTCTTTTTTTCTGGTATCTCTAGTATTATAATGTCATCAGATAAACTGTTGTCTGCATCTAATGGTAAGATAGTCCATAACAGAGCTGATCAATGGTTTCCAAATGTGTTACTTATCAAGTTTTAAAATTTAAGATGCCTGTTATGAAGTTTTCTTAAGATTCGTTTGGCTTTAATGGCTCTTGTTTCACCATCTTTCTGCTTGACCAGTCACTGTTTGCACCTGAAAAAGGAACTTCCTTTTCTCTTTTGGGAAAGAACATGGAAAAAAACCTGAAAGACAGAACATGAGGGAAAAATGAGTAATTCTGGTTGAATTAAAAATTATTCCACAACTTCTGAAGCTATTAGCACAAGATGTATGTCTAGGTATTATGTATTATTTCTAAGTTAACTGAAATACTTGCTCTTTGCTTTAATTTTTACTTCGTTTGCTGCCCAGCTCCAATTTGGTTTGGCAGTAGCTGCTCAAAGACTCTACAGAAGTTTTTCCTTAAATCTGAGCTGAAAGTTAAATAAAATTTTTGTTGGAAGGGGTAAGACCTATCGTATATTCCAGAAACAATCTGGTCAGTAAGAAGAGGTGTAAGAATTTGAAGGAATCACAGGGCCTGAGAACAATTTCAGAAACTTTCTCTGGAACCTTTCAAGACTCTCAAACTTTGTCATAGCCCTTATCTTTAGGTGACTTTTACCTACTTTCTCTGTATTTGTGCTAAAGCTCCTCAGGGTGTAGTTTGTCTTCTGCCGTGTCCATGCACAGAGCCCAGCACTGAAGTGCTTCCCCCTGCGCATTGCATACAGTTTCTGGAATAGTTACAAATCTGTGGGGTCTTTTGATCCACTTCAGAGTGTTTCAGAACTGCCCACAAACCACTGGGACTGCAGAAAGATCTTGGAAAAGAAAACCCTTGAGCATTTTAACTTGTGAACAATTCGGCTTTTCAGTTTTTAATGTGCTTTTTTAAACTGAAGTTCGTGAACCGAGAAATATATTTTAATCACATTTCTTCTTACTTTGTTAAAACCTCCTGTTAAGTCTATTTGCATTTCTGAGTAAGTCATAGAAGGATTAGATGCTATTTTCTTACTGTGCCTGAACTCTGCATTGTGTGTTTGAAGTAGGAGTGTGACAAATGCTTGAAATTGAAAGTTCCTCTGAAAAGGAATTACTGGGGTTTTTTTAAAAAGCCTTTTCTTTCTGCATGCTCGGGAGATCTCCTACTCCTTTATAACAGTCGATTTTATTTATATCTGTAAATGGCAACAGCTGTGTCATCCTATTACAGTCCTGCTGGAGAAACTGTGTCTCCACCAAGGTAAGGTTTGTGGTGTTTGAGAAAATGTCAGCTATAGAAAATGTTTCGGTAGGCAAATGTCAGTGAGATATTAAAATGGTCTTGGAGGACAGAACAAGAGCCTAATATTTGCTAGCTTCGAAAGTCACACTGAACTCAAGAAGGTATTGCATTTCTTTTTCTTCATCCTCACCTCAAATTTGCTTATTGTTAGTGAATTTTAATTCCTTTTTGTAGAGATGGATGTACTTTTCCTGTAAGAACACACAGTTGAGTAGCTGGTAGTAGATTTCCTTTTCACATAAGGAAACTGTCTTTGACCAAGCTGATACCTCATTTTAGGTTTTTTTCCTTTTTGAAATATTGAAAGGATTATTTATTCCATGTGTGGCTTGCTGAACCTGTGTTTTTAGCCAAGTGCAGGAAATTTAAATCGTGTGAAGCTACCACAGTACTAAATAAGGACCAACAACACATTTATCCCCGCCCATTCCTGTCCTCTTATGAGGAACAATTAAAGTTCCTCAATCATTAGCTAATTAATGGATATAACAGCGTAATGTTCGTCCCTTAAAGATTCTATGATGAAGCGTTTTGGTCAGCTTGATCATTGTTACAGCATTGACTGTGGTAGGGTTTTGAGGTTCAGTTCAATTTTAACAGACAAATATTACTTTTTTCTGTTTTTTTTCTCTCCATCCTCAGCCCTCCTTTATTGTGGTTGCACAGCAATGAGTGCTTTTGACTCAACTGTTGGGAAAATGCCATTATTCTCCTGTTGGGTTTTTTTTTGGTTTGTTCCACACCCCTTTCCCCTGCAATCCCTTAGGTCAAACTGAAGGAGAAAAAGGCAGCAGCATTTGTTCCTTGCTGTCATCCCCACCTCTTGCAACTCCAGATTTCAGTCTGGAGGTGTAAATAGGGACTGAGATGAACTGGCTGATTTTCAAGTTAATAGGAATCTTCAATGCATTAGTTTAATTTAGTGCAAACTTCAAGTTTTAGATTTCCTTCAAGATAGACCACAAGGGGAAAAAGATTTTCAAAACCACTGACTCTGATGCTCCTTAATTGATTTAATTGAAAAAAACCCAGATGTTTTAGATAATTTTTTGTGCATCTTCAAAGTGTGGTTATAAAGTAGGAATCTTTTGTAATAAGCTCAGCTCTGAAATAGTTCAGCCACTGCAAGCTGAATGTGCCACTTAAGTCAGATCATCAAGCAGTTGTCTTTCTTCATTTCCTCATTTTTTCCTCTTTGTTTCCTCATAACCTGTGCTGAGTGAACCATGTGCTTCAGATGTCTTCTAGAAGCCTGCAAAGGTCAGGGAAGAACTTTTGTTGGCTGCTTTGATCTCTTGGAGATTTTTTTCAGCTCCTTTAGAACTCTGTGGAAGGTTCAGATCTCCAGATGACCTCCAGAGTGAAGTGCTGCATTTGCACTATTGTCACATTTTGTCTGATTTCTTTGCCTGGGACTCAGTTTTTCTGCAGGCTGTGGTCATCTGTGCAACTTCTTGATTTTATCTTGCAAAATGAAGGGAAGGGTACAGGGTATTCTCTTAATCTCTCCCACATTAATCTGTGATGTCTGATTTTTCTTAATTTACTTTTTTTGTGTGTGTGTGCCCCTCAATATCAAGCACTCAGTGAGGTTTTTAGAGGATTTTAGTGCACACAAGTTGTGCTTGGGTTGATGTTCTCAGGTAAATAACTACAAGGAGCAGATCTCAGTGAGTTGGAGGGGAAATTCTAGACCTGGGTACTTCAGCAGGTTGTCAATACACTAAGCCTCAAATTTATAAAACAGAGATGTGACAACAATTTATGGCAATTATTTTGCCTTTTGAGTTTTTGAATTTGAATTACTCAGCTTAGTAACATAATTGTAAATATCTGGCATAAATTATTTAAGGAAAAAATTAACATTTAGTGGAAAGTGCTTAGGAAACTGAGCAAGGAAGATATAATTGAAACTGGAAGATGGTCTCTCCACCACCTGTCTGCTATAAAAGCTCTATTAAGATAAACAATTTTCATACTGTAATTGCTAAATATCCATGTTAATGGTGCTAATAATACAATTTAAATGGCTTTGAAGGAAAATGAGTGTCTATCCAGCAGAGTTCTAACATCACCTCAAGCAAAGGAAAAAAACATAAAACACATAGATTGAGCTTCAAAATAAATCTTGAGTGAATATTGCTTTTAATGATAGGGCAAGAGATTCACTGATCAAGAAATTTTATATAGTCCCTGCAATTTTTTAAAATAATAATAAAAAGCACAGAGAGATAGAATCACTTTTGTAAAACCAGGTATCAGATCTCTGCAGACTCTTTCAAAGATTCACTCTCAAAATCTGTTCTCTGCCATTCAGGCTGGCTCTGATGTAGAAAACCCCCTTTATTTCATGTTATAAAACTGCTGGACAATGGAATACGCTGCAAAGTGCAGGGTATGCAAGCTCTTGAGTGACTTTACAGAAACCAGGACTCTTTCAAAAGGCACTATAAAGCAATATATGAATATATGTTATCTGCTGGCCTATGGTTTACTCAATGTTAGGTTTAGCCTGAATAAAGTTGATGCACTCTCAATGCGTTCTCAATATCTCTTGAGCTGTGCAGGTTTAAGATGATCATGCATAGCCTGCATTTTAATTCTCATTTTAATTTGCCCTAGTTAATGTGAGTGATAATGAACCTTTCTGTACGTATGGATAGCGTTGTATCATCTATTTCTTCACACAAGAGAGGTGATTGAGTGTTGCAAGATGGGATTGCAGCAGTCTGGGCTCAGCAGTGCTCACACTGCAGCACACCTGCGTGCCTCTGACAAAACCTCCATGTGCAGAGGGGAAATTTCTTTTTCAAGATGATTGTACACAAAGTCCAACACTTGGATTGCATATATGATGTTAATCAACACCTGTATGCTGAAAAATGGTGCATCTGTAATATGACATGCATTTAATAAATGTGTGCATAGATAATTTTATTTAAGTAATGAAGTGGTGATGAAAAATAATATCCCTTTTAACAACTTACGAGTTATCTAGTGTCTAGTGATAGAAATGTCTTTAGGTAAATCAGCAAAAATATCTTCTGTTCTTGTTACTCTTTTCCATTTCTGCTGTTTTCATCTGTATTTATTATTTTAAATACAAATTGCCCCCCGTCCCTTCAATTGCATAATTGCAATTGATTGATGTTTTATATTTTATTTCAATTGGAAAACGTCAAATCAGGCTCACCTTATTCAAAATGCTGCGCTTTTTTACACAAAAATATCTCAAATACGCTGCATAAAACCTTTCTATAGCAGCTTCTTTTGTAGTGCATTCTGGGTCTTCATTCTCCTTTAATGTGATTAATACTTAGTTGAAAGGAAAGTTTATCTTCAATCCGAGAAATCCAAGCTAACCCAAGAAAATTGTCAATGTGGAAAAGTTGTTTGTCAGAATTAGTTTTGAATTGCAGTGCTAAACATCTTTACAGCTCTTGTATACGATCTAAGACATTAAAAAAAGAGCAAAACACTTAAGTAATTACTATTTTAAAAGGTGGCAATAAACCAAGGTACCATTATTCAGAGATTTATTACATTGGAGAATATATGAGAACACATTTTCTGATGGAAAAGATTTTCTTTTTAAAATTCTAGTAGCTGAAACATTGAACTGATGGGAAAAAATAGCTTATTTGTCTGCAGTGTCCAAATGAACTGTGTGGAAAATCTATTTGACTAAACAAAGAACAGATGGTAAATAATGTGATTGCATTAAGGTGACTGTGATAGCAGTCACCACATAAAAATGAGCCATGTGCTGCATTTTTCTGAACTCTTTGTGCTGTAGTCTGGAGAGAAGAAATACCCCATGGGAATGAGAGTGAGTCTCTCAGCATTGCTCTTATCACCTTTCCAAAAACTGGGCTTATTGTGAAGATATGTGTAAAGGAGAGAGTGCAATAAGTCATAACAGGTGATGATTATTTAGAGAAAACATCACCCTTGTCGTTTCATTTGGAAATTCTTAATAAATATTTAAAATGAAAATGTTATTGAGTTACACAAATGCAAGAGGTCTATTATGCTAATACTAAATTGAGTTTTTATAGACTATTTTGTGCCTTGCTGGCAGCACTTGGCACAGTTTTAAGCTACCTTTAACAGTCTGCTGCTTGGTTATGGGTCCCGCCCCATTTTGAAGGCAGACATTCACATACATTTGCAAATGGCTTTGATAGAACACAGAACAAAACATTTTGACATAACACAACCGGGTTTTTGGCTCCAGTTTCCTCTTGGAAGAAGGAAAAAGGGCAACTTAAAAGAAAGTTGAGGTTAATTTTCATCGGTTTGTTTCCTGTTGAGTATAAAATCCAAAAGGGAGTAGGGTGACAATCGAATCCTTTACAGGGATCCCTAACCCTAGCTGCAGGGACAAGACATGAATGAAGCAGAATTTTCTGGTTCTTGAGGTAACTGTAGTGAATCCTGGTGACTTCAGGTTTTAAATTTAGGTACCAGGCAGAGCCAGATCCTAAAGACCTAAGCTTTGTTTCTTAGAGGCTGTTGAAGGCTTGACTGAAAAAGGACTGAGTAAAATGAGGGACTGATCCTGAGATTTCCTGATGAAGTTTTTCAGTCAGCTTGGACTTCTCTGTTTGTGTGCAGATGTAGTGGTCTGGGACAAAATTATCCTGTGGGTAATTGTTCTTTTGTCAGGAGCAAGGAGGAGTTAACACAGTGATTTTTGCCAGTGCCTTGCCTGGCACTGATTTTGAAATGGTGCTGGAGGTGTATCTAGGCACCACCCAACAACTGCAATTCTGGCAATATAAGAATAGGAAGATTTTTAATGTGGTTTTTGCGGTGTTTGTTTGTTTTCTCCATTTGGATTTATACAATTTTCAGGTGTCTCTGGTTTTTGGTTGTTTCTGGAGTGCTTTGTGGGAGGGAAGAGGGAAAAGGGCAATTTCATTACTCTTTGCTTTTAAAAACATGTAAGTAATGCGGTGCGGAATATTTTGCGTTATGCTTGCTACATTACGCTTTGTCTATAGATGTTATAAAAATATGCTAATAGAAATTTTATTAATTTGATATTGGACATATCTGGAAGAAAATTCACTACCTTGTAGTAAGATTTATTTTTTTAAATAGTTGAAGACTGCTGATGTGGAAAAAGAATAATGGTTTTTTGGTTTTTTTGAGACAGATGGTATGCCTATATATTTTATGAGTGGGGAAATAGAATAAGGCTTTAGACTTTAATTGCAGTCTGGTACTGAATGTTGTCTGGAAAGGGGTGTAGAGGTATTTTTGATAAAAACTTTCTAGCCTCTGGAGTTCTCTATCACATTAATGTGCACTTTCTTAGCCCCCTGGATAGCCTAAGATATTTGGAGTTTTTATGACTCAGGAGCTGTCAGGAATATTGCCCAGCAGTGCTTCCTGCAAAGTCCTCTTTGTTTCCCTCAAAGTTTGATCATCCTCATCTTTGGCATGAGCAGATTGAGTGTTGCCTTCATAGCAGAAGACCCTTGGTGCCAGCACAGCATAGATTTCCTGTCCTTTCTCCATTTAATGATTAAGCTGTGATTTTGCAAACTCTGACACCCCACTGCACATTGCTGGCAGGGACAGGCACACAGCTGGGTGCTTCCAGCAAGCCACTGATGCCTACTCATCCAGATTCTTACTCCATTTGATGGATGTGTGCACCCTTTTCTGTTGAAAGCTTATGGATTTATATCAGGTCAGAAAGAAGTTGAAATCCAAACCCCAAATCTAGGTGCCTTCTGCTGGAGTGAGTATCGCTTTGATACGCACAAAATTAAAGACTGAGACTCCTGAAACGGATCAAACTGTTTGTTAGGCACATTGGTCTTGGAATTGTTTTTGCCTTTCTATTAGATCAGAAATACCAGATGCAGCAGGCAATTAACTCTGCAGAAGAGCCGTGGACTTTATTACTGTGACCCAGATGAGATCTGCTCTGGTACTAATCTGTATTCTGCAAGACTAATGTGAATAAGTGCTTTCAATTCCAAAACAGACAAGAGAAATAACGAGGACTTATGAGTGTAAATATGTTATTGGGTTGTGGACCACAATAAACCAATAAATCTAGAGTGTCCTTTACTCAAAAGTGATTAAGTAAATTAGTGAATAATATGCTAGATTAATTCTCAGAATCATTTAGTTTTCTGTGAATGTATCCTTGGTCTGTTGAATAACATTTAAGTCTTTTCCATTCTCGTTTTGTTGGCTTTTTTTGTGTCTATCAAAATGGTAACAAAACCTTTGTAGGTATTTTAAAAATACATTGATATTTGTTTGTGAAAAGTACTGCTGAAATAAAAGTATTTTATGTATTATGTATAATAATTTTATGATTTATTGTTACATAGGCATAAAAGCCAAACAGAATGACATGCATGGTTTATATTATTCTTGACTTGTGAAAAAGACAAATGCTGTCAGAGGTACACTTGGTACATAACTTCATTAATTTGAGTAACTTCATGAGTGATTCCAAGGGAAATAATATTCACTCTTTAATACAGTAATATATTTTGCCTTTCTTTCACAGAATCATAGAATGGCCTTGGTTGGAAGGCACCTTAAAGCTCATCCAGTCCCACCCCCTGCCATGTGCAGGAACACCTTCCACCATCCCAGATGGCTCAGAGCTCCATCCAACCTGGCCTTGGACATTTCCAGGGATGGGGCAGCCACAGTTTCTCTGGGCAACCTGTGCCAGGATCTCACCACCCTCACAGGGAAGAATTTCTTCCTAATATCTAATCCTAATTCAATGCCTTCCTTCA
Source organism: Corvus brachyrhynchos (assembly GCF_000691975.1). Classification (NCBI taxonomy): domain Eukaryota; kingdom Metazoa; phylum Chordata; class Aves; order Passeriformes; family Corvidae; genus Corvus; species Corvus brachyrhynchos. The sequence continues at coordinate 364,367 of NW_008237447.1, read as the reverse complement.
GTTTAAAGCCGTTCATGTGCTTCTTTGCATCTGCTTGGGTAAGAAAGTTAAGCAGTTAGGCTCCACTGAGAAAATTACAGAGTATATAGTCATTTCTTGGAAGACCTTGACTTCACAGGTTTCCTCTTTCACTTCATTATCATAGTACTGTCTAATTTTCATAAAGTCCTTCGGGGCAAGTACTTTCCTTAGAGGCAATTTTTGTAACTTGAAGATACCTGTTATTTAAATCAATGGTGCTCATTGAGTAGATATTTTCTGTGAGAAAATACGATAAAAGGTTCTTTTTAGAAAGAAGGTCACAGAGAAATGTACAAAATAGCTGCTTAAAAAAAATGGCAAGCCTGATTTCTTTTTTTTTCACTTTTGTTTGCCTTTTTATTAGAAAAAATCAGTAGCATTTAGTTTCAAGTAAGACTTTCAATTAGTATTTAACTGACTATAAGTATCTAATTATATTGCAATTAGTTCTTTATCTCAATCACTTAATTTAAAGTGGAACTGAATAACCTTGGGTTTGGGTAAACTTGAGATAAGTAATCAGAGTAACAGTCTGATAGCAATTAAAATCAAGATACATCCACCACCCTGTAGGTATGGACTTTGAGATCTGCATAGCAGCTCACAATTTCGCCATGGACACTGGAGTGGGTAAATAGGCTAAACTTAATTTTTTATGTAAACCAGGTATTTAGTTGCTCTCAATACTGCTCAGTGGTTATGAAATATCTGTTATCACAGAAAATCACATTAAAACCCTCAAAACAAAAACCAAAACCCTCTGCTGAAGTAATCAGCAGATTAGATGTGAAATGAAATGCAATCATCTGATGTTTTCATGTAGAGTCTATGTTAGCTTGGAAGAGTTTCATTTACTTTGCCATTTCCTCTCCCCCCAGACAGTAGCAGAAGCTTCCTCGAGTTGAAGTGAAAACAGAATCAAGTCTGTGGGGGTCCAAATACAGGTCCTAAGCAGAGAATTCATTCCGAAATAACTTGAGAGATCTCCCTTGTGCCTGTAGGCTCTGGAGCAGCTGCCCTTGTCACCTTTCTTCTGGAAGTAATGTTTTCCTGCTGCAGTTGCTGCTTTCCTGTCAGACATGTGGTTAAATCCCAGAGGCAGGCAGCACTCATGGACTGCAGTAGCTGATGTGACAGGAATCATTACTGTTGGACTTTGGATACCACACCCTCTTTGGCCCATAAGAGGGTGGGGAGAAAGTTTGTGTGATTTTGGATGATTTCAGTGCCTTGGTGCTCTGAGAACACAGAGGTGAGATGAGGGTGATTTATGCTGCTGGAAACAAAATTCCGATGCTTTCAGGGAGCTTCAGATATCACTGGGTTTTGTTGCACAGTCCTGAGCTTACCTTGAAAGAGGAAAATATGTCTTCAAAAACCAGCTTTCTCTTTAGTATGGAAAGTTTCATTGTGATTGTGGGATAAAGGTTCTGATTCCAGATTTTGAAAAGGCTCAAGTAGCAGCCTGCCAGCTGACATGATGAGAAAGAGACTGAATTTCATTTATTGCTATGAAAAAGAAAAATACTCCTAATTTAGTTTCGTATTTCAGCGCAGTTAGTGTGAAGAACAAGAAAATCATAACATCAGCTGTCCTTGACTCTGAAACGGTGTGACCAGTTACAAAAATGCCCAACTGAATTTTCACTTGTGTGGCTGAAGACAGCATTTAACCAGTGCCATACACTGTGCTTTGTCAGATACTTGGATAGCAGCAGTGAGAACCAGTGCAGACACCCCTCTTAAACACCCCTGATATTTACAGTATCACTGAGTATCATTTCCTGTGTCACTCTGAGGCTGTGGTAGAGACCAGGTCATTTTACAGCTCTTTGAAAATTGTTATAAATTGTTTTAAGACTTTTAAATCATCCAGTTGAAACTCATTTTTAATCTCTGGTAGGGCCAGCTAAGAGTTGCACTGAATCATGTTGTACCAGAGGATTAATCATGAAGAGAAAAAAGGACCATAAGCTCAAATTAGTTTTTTAGTGTTGAAAAATTTGCATCTCGCCCCTGCAGTGCAGCCCTGAGGTCAGGCTGCTGAGGGTCCAGAAAGGAATAAGATAATTTATTTAGCAAACTACAATTGATGCCTTTTGCTTTTACAGGGACAGAGTTTTTCAGTCTGTACAGAAATGCTTGAAAGGCTTTGTGACACTGGGTCAGTGAATTAAAAAACCCATACTTTTATTTAGAACAGTTTTCAGAAAAGTATGCTCAGGAGATTGTTTCATGCTTCTAGCTGACCTCAAACAGAGCCTGAGAATTTTCAAACACTGCTATTTCAAACTTATCTGCTTACTGATGTTATTTGATAATATGTGAAGGTCAGTTCACCTAATTTCTTTTAAAGAACAGATTTTTTTTTTCCTTTTACACATTTTTTTTAAATTGCTCACATTGAACTTTATGCTTCATTGTTAAACAGAATCATAAAGCAGTTCTGTATTTAACAAGGTGGTTGACACATCTGAAAGCTCTAATTTATTTACTGCAGGTAACATTGAGGCTAGCTGAATATGAAGATTATAGAGAAATCCTCAAGAAGCAGAGGAGTTTTAAGTGAGTGTAAAGAGAAAGCAGATATCTAATAAGAGTAGTTATCATTAATTATGGGAGGAAAGGTGTATGAAGTGGTCACTAGAAATTAATTTCCAGCAAAACATTTAAATTTGACACTTGCAGATATGTCTTTATGCAGCACATAACCTGTGGAGTTCATTGCAGAAGGTATCAGCCAGGCCAAGAGCTTAGGAAGATTTAAAAGTGATTCAGTATTTATATAGGTAACTAAAATATCCTCTGTAACATTTGCTGGGGGGTATGCAATATCCTAAAAGGACAGGCGATGAGATTTTACGCATGTTGCATTATCAATAGCCGTAAATTATTTCAACCTTTCTTGGATGAGAAAAAAAAAAATTAAAAAAGAAAGCAACTTCTGTGAAAGTCAAGACTTCCAGTTGAATGTTGTGAACATTTTTCTAGGCAAAATTGATCTGTGTGCACAAATGGCCACACTCGTCTGCAGTTTGGTGAATCCCAGACTCAAGTGAGCAGCTCCTTCGCACCTCTGTTGTGAGTGGCTTGGTGGCTGTTATTTTCCCATTGCAAATGGGAAACACCCCTGAGTTTGTCACTGCGGCTTGGCATTGTGCCTTTTGTCAGAAAAAGGATGTTTAGGATTTGTACGTGAAGAGCAAAATTCACTATGCCACTTCCACCTTGTTTGTGGAAATACAAAGCAGAAGTTCGGATTCTGTGGCTGCAGTACTGTTGGGGGAATTTATTTTGTAGTTGTTTTTTCAAATATTGCTTTTAATTTTTCAAAATGGGATCCTGTACTTAGTAAGAATCACATAAAATGTCTTTTATTGTATTCATAAAGTTAGTATTGAACAGTATAGAGGTTTCCTAAGATGAGCACATTTTTCCTCATGATGAAGGTGTCTCACAGCTGCAATTAGTGGGGTGGTGTGTATTGGGGCAGTGTCCTCAAACTGTGCTGCTGTTATGAGTCTGATCCAAAAGATCCTGATCCAGTGAGCCCTCTTGAGGAAGCTTTGCCCTGCAGGATGGTTCTGGCCCACAGCAGCAGTGGAGTTTTATTCCTGTGCCCATGAGAACCGGAGCTGCCTTTAGAGGGATATGCTGTGGAAGTGTCTCAAGGATGGATGCCTGCCTTGGTAGTTGAGAAATAAACCAGTCAAAGAAATGAAAAGAGTTGTCTTCTGCCTAGAGAGATTGACTATTTTTGGATTATTTTCCTGATTTGAGAGATACAAAAGTGCTGACTTCACCTTCTTTTCTTCATGCTGCGTCTTTGAAGGCATTTTAAGCCAAGTCTTACAATTTAATATTTTCTGACTGTGCAACATATTTGTATAAGTTAGATTAAATGTTAGCATTCCAGGGTCAGAATCAGTTGAAATAATGACTCTGCTAAACCATGTTAATGTACTGCCTAATTTCATTGTGAAATGCTGCTTAGGGGCCTGCAGAACACACTAGTGTATTTTTCCATCCCTACCCAAGAAATTATCAAGTTAATACAATGAATTGCTTTGAACTTAAAAGTTGTTGTTCTCCTATCATAACTTGATGAGACAGTGCTGGTTATTGAAGTATTAATTTGGCTTCATATGGACTGGAGTCTTTTTACTAAGTATTTTTTCCATATTAAATCATCTCTGTGGTAATTCTGTGCATAATGGAAAATGAGAACCAGTTGCTCATATTATTTGGACAGCTACATTGAAGGTTCTTTTCTGAAAGGTAGAATGGTAGCTAGACCAAAATAAAGTGCTATCAGGAGTAGTGGTTGTCATAGATGACTTATTTTGACTTTGGAGAATTAGAGAGAGCAGCCATTGGTAGATGGTAAAAATTAAGTCGGGGAAAACATTTTGAGTTACCCTCCTGCTTCAGGCTGGTTTGTCCTGGGGCTTAGCAAAATTAATGGCAGAAGTGACTGGAGTTCCTATCAGTGTCTGGGATCCCAAAGAAAATTCAGAACACTGTTATCTGGTGCTGCTTTCCTCTAATACAGATGGATTCATTCTCTATATTGATCTTCAGGTGCATTCTGTTCCATTCTCAGTAATTTATTTTAGAGCAGTATTTTTTCTTAGGTGAATGAAGTTGGGATAAAAACAAATCACCTGAATGTTTCTGCAAGGAGATGCTTTGGTTTTAGCTGAAATTAGGCAGTGACTTAAAAATGCAGAGTTAATCCAAAAGGCTGCCAGTGTAAGAAAGGGATAATTTAAACCCTTAGCAGGCCCAGCAGATCACGTGAAGAGATTTTCAGAAATACTTTCATTAAGTAAAAGTTAATCACTTGAAGAGTGATGATTAAAATGATAATTACCTGTACTTTTTCCGCTACCTGACATTCAAGTGGCGGACTGAATGCATTCTCCAAGAATAAAGTGTGTAATCACAGAATTAAAGAAGCATGCCTGAAGAAACCAAATGGGAAGTGTGTGTGCATCCTTACGTTTGTTCCAGTGCACACTCACGAATTCTTCACTTTGTCTTTCACTGCTGTCACTAATCCGATGGCTTTATAGCCAACAATCTCATGTCAGCTTGTAGGACTGAATGTTCAAAGTGCACATGGATTTATATGACAAGACATATCATATGTTTTGTTCTTCATATATATATTTATCATATTATGTTTCCCACCTTCCAGATTCTTTCAAAAACCCTTAATCCTGTAAACTTGAAAATTAAAAAGACCAACACCAGCAAGGCAAGGACTTCTTATTGCAGCCAGACCCAAAAACATATTTAGTAATGGGCACAGCAAAAATGTCCAGATCTGTCATACCCATTTACCAAAACCACAGGGTAATGTGCCCCTCTTTTGTGAGAATATTATTGAGTCTTCCTAATTTTCAGTCTTCTGGAGAGCCAAAGGACTCCTGTTTATTTGGGAATAGTTCCTGTCACTGAATTTCAAGAGCTCTGCTTTGGTGGGTTTAAGTGTGCTGAATGTTTTAAATATTTGGCCAGTGTTTCAAGGTGAAAATAGAATCTGAACACTTGAAAATGTTGGTGTTTCCTCCAGTTACAGTTAGAGGAATCCACAAAGCATTTCACTGATATGATGAGTTTCTTTGCACAGTCAATAAAATAAAATACTGTAACTAAATGTCATGATAGTATTTTATTCAGCTCTGGGGTGTTTTTTTGGTTTGTTTTGTTTTTTGGGTTTTTTTGGTTTTGTGAGAGGAGAGCAGAGAGAGAACCATTTGAGTTCTCCTTAAATGGGTGCCTGGTTTTGATTTAATTTTTGGTTTTTAGCTCTAGTTCATCTAGAGCATGAGTTTTTTACATCATCTGTATTGGGGGAGACAGGCAACCCAAGTTTTATTTATATGCAGTGTTTGCTTTTTTAGCAAAACAAACATTAAAATTGCCATTGGGTTTTTTGTTTATCTCAAAAGTCCTACAAGATAACCCAGATGTTTTCCAATATTGATAATTGTAGAGCAGTTTTTTAACACGGTACTCATCTGCCTGCTGTGCTTTTTCAACCCATTCTTTGTCTTGACATAATGGAGCTGACAATGGAAAAATATTTGAGTTAACTGCTCATTTCTTTCATCATGCTCAAGTTTTTCTGCCGTGGAAAAATGGTGGCAACTTCCCTGAGTGGTGCAGAACGTAAATGACAACGCTCAAATCCTCCCATGCAGGGATCTTGATGAACAACTGCTGTTCAAACGCTGTCAAGAAATTGCTGCTGTATGTTATGGATATCAAATGTCTTTGCTGGCTGTAAATTAGCGAACATCCCGTGTTCTATTACATTAATTGCAGATACTTCTTCTTAAGGATAGCATTTGTTAATGTATTTATAGTCCATTTGTTTTAATAAACAGCAATTTTACTTTGGTGTTTGTCTGAACAGCCAGACTTGAGTGGGTTGTAAATCTGCTGGGTTCTTCTCTGCACATTGTAACTGCCAACCTTGTGTTAGCATTGTTTAAGAGAAGAAAGAGAGCTTGTCCTTTTGTGGGTTTTGGATTAGTTTTTTTAGGGATTTTTTTGTTTTGTTTTTTTTTCTGTCCTCACTCCAAAAATTCTGATGTATTTCTTTAAGAGAATGGAAATATGCAAATATATATGTACATATATATATATGCTAAATGCTGAGTGAGGAATGTTTGCACTTATTAATTTTAGTCCAGCTCTGTTAAATAATACTATCTGTCTTCTACCAATGTATTCTAACAGAATTTTTTGGGAACCCATAAATCTGAGATAAGTAATTTACTGCCTGGATTGTCTGTATGTCCTGTTGTCACTGCTGTGGCTTGTGACATTCTGCTCTCATTCAATAGAAAACAACAGTTTTGTTGTTGTTACTCTTTTTTATCATAAATATTGTTCTCTCAAAGCATCTTATGGACTGATCTGTGTGAATATTTAGCCTCCTTTCTTGTTTCATTTGCCAATTTTTAGCAGGTTTTTTTTTCCCTGAGGTAAAATTACATTCTTGCATTTATAATTGTTCAACAGATTGACATCAAGGACCATTTACTTAACATTAAAATGAAAATAACCTCTCCAGAAAAGGCAAGAGATTAATATCTGTGTGGGTATTACTGTTGGTAGCACAGTACTGTCTTTAAGTTGGAAAAATTACCTCCCTATGTAAAATGTTTGTGGAACTCCTGCTTGGATGCAAAGTTGGAGATCAGGCTTTAAGTAGCCAGGCTTGATGAGCTTTATCACCCAAAATGTACCATAAAGCAGAACTGGGTTACTGAAGTTAGCTCTTGAAAGCTAAAACTTGTGTAAGTAGGTGATAACCAGATTTTGCTCTGGTTGGTGGAAGCCTGTGGTAGATGAGAATCTGAAGAACTGACCCCTCTTTTAATGGGTGTAGGAGACTGCTTATTCCTGGAGGCCACCCAAGCAGTTTACAAATTTCTGCATTCAGAGAAATTGAATTAGTAAATTCTTAAAGATGTATTTGTCTCCTTAAAGAGCTCCTTCTTATACAAGTTACCCTGTTGAGAATAATCAAAGCAGAAAACCAATTTTCTTTGGTTTTCTTGGTAATTTTTTTAGTTTTTTCTGTTGCTTTTTTCCAATGAGCACCTCTTAACATTACACAAAGTACACATGACACTTTATCTCTGCAACCTATTGCAAAATAATAACAACTGATGTTGCAGATATACAATTATAATGGTTCTACTGAAAGCCACTGAAAAGTAATTTTCCAGGGAGTCACCAAGTTTAAAAAATGCAGGGACTTATTTGGACTTAGAACTTGTTCTGCAAATCTGGTCTTTAAGCAGGGCTGCTGTAAATTTTCACAATGGTGTCTTGGCTTTGTGGAATGAACTGATTAAATTATTAATTAGCTGATTACAGATGCAAGGAGCTATGTTTTTTTCTCAGTTCTGCTTATTTACTCATTCCAGTAAATTTTTTGTTGTTTTCAATTCCGAGGATAAGTTGGCTTTTCTTTTTGTGTTTTACAATTTTATGTTCATTAATCAGCTCATAGTCATTGCAGGGAGTGCTGAGCATCCAGAATAGGGGTTTTTTGTTGGAAATATCCAGCATTTGCTTTATTATTTTCCCTTTGTAGTCAATTGGCATATCTGCAAAGCAAAATGAAGGTGAAATTATAGACAGACTTTTTGCTGCTAATACTCACCCCGATACTCTGAATTTCCTGGTTCTGTTAACAACCATGTTACAAACCTGAGAGCTGCACTGAGGTTTTTTCACTGCAGTTGGAGAGTTTGTGCTGTTAAGTTTAAGGATATTCAGATTTTTGAAGCAGATTTTTGCTTTGGGGGGACAAATATATTCAGGACTGAAATGCTATTATTTGAATACAGGTGTGTGTAAGTTAGCACTTTGTAAAAATACCTTTCTGGGTGTCAGCTGTGTTACTTTAGGTCCAGTGCTCAGAGGATGCTGTGGTTTTGAACCTCAGATTGGCATATTGCTTTCAGAAGAGTGTTGCTCTGTGTGCGTTTGATATAAAATAGCTGAAAGTATTTGTGTGAGGCAAGCAGTAAATAGCATCGTGTGCATGTGATATAGACTGCTTTGGCTCATTAAGTTCATATCTTGGCACCTGATAAATCAACTCACATGTTCATGTTCTTAAAGTGCCACATAATAGACTAAATAGCCATATTCTTAACCATTTTCTGTATGCAATTAAAATTTTCTGCTCTGTATCTTGATTAAGAGTCTCCATTGATCTAATTGGAATGCAAAGTTACAGCTGCAGAAAACTTGAGCTGGGAGAGTGCCTCCATCTGCCTTTCCTACCTAAAAGAATTAGTATGTTGTTACTCAAAGAGGATAAATATCATAATTAAGAATTTTCAGTCAATTGACTTCTTAACTCTTGACTTGTATTTGAAGCTTCCTCACAGGACTCTGTGAAACACTTAATTTTGGTGACTATTTATTTGTATGCTTTCTGTCTGTCAGATATGTTTTCTTGGTGTTTATTTGTGTGTGTTTGGGGTTTTTGTTTAGGTTTGGTTGGTTGGGGTTTTTGCCTTCTGTTTTAGAAGGGAGAAACAAGTGTGGAGGTAATGGGAAATGTGCTGGAGTGTGTTCAGATTTCTGTCATGAGTCAGGGCTGGGCACAATGGATTTACAGGGATGTCTGCCCTGGATCCAAGGGATGCTCTGCAGTGTCCTGGTCCTACTCACTCACCAGTACCTCTTGCACAGAAGGGAAAAAAGGAGAAGGGTAATATCATATCAGAGAAGGAAACTCTAAAATGTTCCCTAGTTCTGAAATAAATCTTCCCTCTTATTTTAGAGTAGAATATCAAAATATTTTTTGTATTGTAAAATATTAAAAATATTGTAAAATATTAAAAGAGATTCCAGTGTATCTTCAGAGAGATCAACATTTTATTCTGTAAGGTTTACAGAAGGAAAAATACTGCATCCTGCTTTTGGCACAATGTAAAATTGAATAATACAGGGGAGAATCTGTGCGAGCACTTGTTACTTTGCTTCTAGGTATTTTCAGGCAGTTTCCTGTTCAAATATAACTGAGCTCCCACCATTTCATATTAGGTTAATAAGTAATTGTGATGGAGAACAAGGGGCTGGCGAGTAATGATTAAAATGTGGTTGGTGCTGTCTCCATTGCTCAGATGAATAGCAATATTCATTTAAAACCTCAAATTCCTGGAGGAGATGATTTTCCAGTGTTGTATTTTCTTATCTTGAGTCACTTCATTATTAACATCTTAGACTTGTTAATAATTTGAATTCATGTGTCTAAAAACAAGGAGCTCAAAAAAAGAGAACACTCGTTTCCATATGCAAATCGCCCCCAGGCAGATGAGGAGGTTTCCCTGACAGAAGAAATGATGCATTTCCAGTTAAGGATGTCAAAACCATCAGGTTTAGGCAGTAGGGTCTCTTGTATGTGCCAATTAATAGAGGTTTTTCATGAAAAGCAAGTGTTCGGGGAGAAATTATGCTCTTAAGATATGGCAGGGATGTTATTTGTAGGAGTAGTATTGTAGAGGAAATGGCTCCTTTTACTCAGTTTCTGCAAGACCATTACTGACCTTTGAGCTGGTGTCACTGGGTTGAAACACCCCCTCTGTTGCATGTTTATGAGTAAATGCATAGAAGCCCTTTGGGATTTAGTTTTTTGTTGAAATGTCAATGAACTAAATATGCATCGTTCTCATTTGAATGAATCTGCATTGTCTGATAAAGGGGAAAGGGGACTATTTAACTGTAAAAGTTCTGGTGTGGTTCATTACCATGTATGTGTGTATCCAAAACTGAACATCTCTGTGTCAAAGATGGGTTGGAAGTGTTTGCTGATAGCTTAAAGAGTTTGAGGATGATGCCTTGTGCTGTGTACCCTTCTTGTTTCCGCACTGTCATGGGGATTGCAACAATCCATCACATTTATTTAGATCCAACAATGGTTATTCCCACAGTTTTATACCAACTTTTATATTGTTATAGCCAAGGCCATTTTATCATGAGCTTTTCAATTCCAGAGCCAGTGCCCATCATTTATCTGCATAACTAAAACCAGTGGTAAGCACATTTTTCTGCCACAGTGAGACTGATAATGGTTTCTGCTAAAGTCTTTTTAATGATTCAATTTGAAGCAGTGATTTCCAGAGGAAGGAAACTCCATTTGTTAGAGGTCTTTTATTTAAATTTTTTTTATATGAAAAGCGTAACAGAGAATTAAAAAAATATTTTCTGCTTTTAAATTTTCCAGACTTGCAAAATAGCTGCATGTAGAATAGGAATGTGTCACTCTCCAAAACAAAAGCTTTATTTGTGGAATAAGATGATGTGACTGCAGATCCTAGGGCCTCTTTTTTGTTCCAAGAAAATTCCAGGCTTTTGGACACTGCAAAAATTAACTGACATGACTGCCATTGCTTACATGGTTTTAAGCGTATTTGCAGTTCCACTTTACCTCAAATTGGAGAACAGCGGCTCAAAAGACTCCTTATATAGACAGCTTTACCTCTCTGCTGCCACAGTGATGATACCTGTGCTGAGCACAGGAATAAATGTGAATTTGTGTCTGTTTCTTCAAGTTCATACAGGTGGCAGATGATTTTCCAGTGCAAGCAGTCCACCTCTGCATTTCCCCTTCTATCTCCATACTGAACTATTGGCAGGCTCTCCTGATCCTAATTTTTAGTTCTGTGCAAGCACATGAAGTGTTTAAAAAAAGAAAAAAATAAATACAGAAACAGTAATGAGGAGCTTATATTCATGTGATGAGAAATGTTGGTTACATAATGTGTAACTTGCTGTAATTCAGGAAATGGAATGAAGGCAGTGCCCAAACTTGCCTGTAAACAGTGCACAGCTGGAAATGGTTGGGCTGTAGTAAATTCAGTCCCAAGTGTTGTTCTTTTAAAATCCACTGCTGTGGACAATGTGGAGCACTGAGAGTCTTTTCTTGAATGCTGATCTTGATTTAGAGAACTCATGCTCAAACAATGGAGTTAAAATTGAAGTGTATATTTGTATATATGTACAGCAGCCACCTTAAGATGACTTTTTTTACAAAAAGGGCAAAGCCCATTTGGTAGTCTTGTATATTTGAACATTTTATTGATTTTGATTTTTGCCAGAGCTTTGCAGTGAATTTCTTACATGGGTAGACCATCTCATTAAACACCTTCTACTTGCTTTATAAACTTGGTCAAGAGTCCCAAAGATCTTTCTGGCACTGGAAAGGAAATGGCAGCGTCAGCTTTCTGTGGTGGCACAGACCAACCACATTGAAGCCTTGGATGTATGAAGGGAATGTTTGAACTCTGGTGGTTTAAAGAATTCCAGATTTTTTTTTTTTTGTGGGGATCCAGGCTTACTGAATTGAGGCAAATAATTTAATTTGAGGTCACGTATCCAAGACAAAGTCTTCTGCTTCCTAGGGGCCTGGATTTTTAATAATTTCCTGTATTCAGGTTTCCATGCTTTGAGGTGACTAAAAGCAATTTGGTTTTAGATGTAACATGGTGTGTCTTCTCAAATCTACTTTAACATTTTCAGGTATCTCCCAAGTAAAACTAAGAGGATCATTGCCTTACCTTTGTGAGGGTCATAATTATTTGTAAAATGGAGTGTGAAAAACTTACTGGATTTTTGAGACCCTGCTCAACAGACTGGGTAATGTAATCCCAGTGAAACCTCTTAGTCTGAAATGTTACAGCTCACTCAGCTGATCACCTATGAAGTTAAAATCATCTCCTTTCCATCAGCTGCGCTTTGTCTTGCCCTTTGAGGTGCAAAGCCTTTTAGGGCAGGGACTCAGCTGACCACAGGGTTGAGGCAGTCACTGATCCTCATGACTTTTCACTGTTGAAATATAAATCCCTTTCTTCTAGAGCTGCTCAAAGTGGGAAAAAGTGGTTGTGGTGAAGAAGTAGCTCTTAGCTGATTTCCTGCACGTATGAGGGGACAGGCTGTCATCTTTTGTGCCTGGCTATTATTCATCACATTTTTGTATTTCTGACATGCACAGGAAAGTCTTAAAAATGTTTCAAGTCTTGAATTCTCTTTTTAAGCAGTCCCTAGGATGATTCCTAGCCTGATTAGCATTCAGAATGTGCTGATGGGTAATGCCACTTTACTGGTAAATAATCTTGTTTACATTTGAGTTTAAATGCTTTTTCTGTAGTCAAAATGTGGGGGAAAGGGAATTTCAGCAGAAAATGAAGGGAAGGAATTTCTCTCTGTTCCACCTTTTGCGAGTGAGTTGTGCCATTGGGAAAAAATTAAAGGCAAGAGAGAGCCTACCAAAGGAGAACATTGTCCTACTTTTTGCATTTTGTGACTTAAAAATTATAAATTATTTAACTCCTTGCATTGCTTTAAGCACTATATAAAGGGAAGTTTTACATGCAAACTCCCAAGAATCTGGGTGTCGTGGATGTTTGAAAAATGAACAAAGATTCAGTGTTCTGCAGGCCCTCATCTTCTTGCATTTTCTTTCAAGTTCAAAATCACAAATTGCTGCACTTACCTTTTCTCTGTTGAACAGAGAAACTTGTGACAAAAGCTCCTCAGACAGCTCATTGTGTCTTCTCATGCTGCTTCCAGGATTGCAGGGATGTCCCAGGTAAAACTAACAGGTTCCTTTCCTTCCATTTGGCAGACTGACAGTGGGGGCTCACCTCTGATCATGTCTTGTTCACCACGGATATTTCTCGTTGGATCTGTCTCATGCTCAGTTTTCTGCTGCTCAGAGCAACTTGGTACACTTAATTTCCTTGGGGTTTTGTGGCTCTGAATTTGGCACCTACTCTCTGAACCCTGACTTCTGTTGGGGTCCTTGATGCTTCCCCATGACTTTTCAGTGTTTGTTCACAGCCAGGTAAACTAAATACTGTAGCACTGCCTCTTCCCTGCTTTCCCAGTGACATTCCCTTTTGGATAGCAGGCTATTTTACAGCAGAACCCTTGCACAGTGCACACGAACCGTGAAGATGTTACTTTTTTAATAACACAGTGTACAGCTGTTGAAGGTGCTACTGGTAAATCACTCCAAACTCACAAGGGAAAGAAACTCCTCTGCCTTTGCTTGAATCTATCAGATGAGGTTAGCTGTCTTTTTTGGATTTTTTCCAATTTGAAACAGACTTTTGTGTTTCTGCATAAACATGACACTGTCTTTGACTTTACTTCTTTATTGCTCTCTTTGTGGATTAAATGTTTTCATTTCTGCTGCTTCATGGGGTCTTGGTTTCTTTCCTGTGTTTTATGCTACAGAACGTTTTTCCCTGGGTCTGTCAGTTCTCAGTTGAGCATCAAGAGGACCTGTGTGTGCATGTGTACAGTTCATTGGAAATGCTTACAAGCAAATTTCATAGGAAATGACCATTCATATTTCACAGAACAAATTACTGCTCTCCCACATTTCTGTAGACTCCTTCTCACTATACTGTGATAACTAATAAATACAAAATGACAGGGCACGAATTCTGTTGAATTAATTTAGGTTGTTAGATGTGAATCTGATGTCTGAATGCAGCCAGCAGAGCCATCTATGCTATGATCATATTCTTGTGAAAGCCCAGCAGTCTAAGATTATAAAATATGCACATATATGTCTGAGTTTATAGTTTTTTCTTTTTTATTCTATATATATCTATGCAAACATAACTCCCCCTGCACTGGAAGTTACTGGCTAGTCACTGATGAGACTTCCATGGTCCATTTTTCTCTGCAACTTCTGTGGGAGTCTTCTTGAGATCTCATCTAGTCAGGGCAATTTTCGACTCAGTGTAATGAATGGAGCAATTTACAGCCACAGCTCAAAATTATTACCAGGCAGTCATGCCTCTGGATTTCTCCAGCCTTTTTTATAACAAGAAATATTTTGGTGGCCTGCTATTGTTGACAGCTTTGTTGGGAGCTTTCTAACAGTAATAAAAAAGCCCCTCCAGTACAACAGCTAATTTGAGATTTATGGAGCATGTGGAATTTTACTCCAAGACTGAATGTGTGCATAGTCAGGAAGCAGAGTCTGAATACAGGGAAATGGAGGAGGACATTGCCCCTCATTCTGCTCAATGGACCATAAACCACCTGCTGTTTTGAGTGCCATGCCACCAGAGAAGCTGGAGCCTTTCCAACCTAGTAAGTCATTTCCAGCCATGTGTTTAAACAGTGAAAAGGCATGAAGGTTGAAGAATATATATCTTCCCTAACATTTTTTTTGGTCAGCTTCATCCTCCTCTCCTTGTTGCATCTTTTGTGTTTTCTTTTATGTCTCTATCTGCAACTTCTTCAGTCTTTATAGTGCACTTTTTAATATGTTTTCTGTATTGTCTCACTTTGGACCTTTAAATCGTGTATTGGTACTCAGATTGGTTTGTGGATAATTAGGCCTTTCAAAAGCATTTGAACAAAGTTACGATGGCAAGTCTCATTTTTAAGGTTCTGGCTCTTTTGTGGATTTTGAAAGCTTCCCTTTAAAATCTTTATCAAGACTGAAGCTCAAAAATGTCTGTGCGCAGCAAAACTGCTGAAATGTGACTTCATAAGCATTGGTTCCTTAAACTCTTGACCCTTCCTTCTCAGTTTGCTTGGGCAAATTCCTGTACCTGCTAAATGTACACTGGATGAACCAGCACACAAAAAACCTGGGACCAGATACCTTCCGTGTCCTGAAGTGGGCAAAGGGTTGAGCTAAAATTGCCCGAAGCAAGCACCTGACCTGGAGAGAACTTCACCAGTGGAAGTTTCTCAAAAGTATGAAATGCAGTGACAATTGCTCATTAATGTGAAACGCAGCTCATTGTTACAGCACTTCTATCACAACGAGCGCTTGTACTTTTGGTTTCATCCTGCTCTCTCTCCCAGGGCTCTATTTGGTTCTTATAGAGGGGTTTGGTCTCTTTCACTGATGTCAAGTTTCCTGCAAGATTTGGGGTAAAATGTTTAATCTTGCAGATAGCAGTGGCTATTGCTGCTGTGTTTATTGGTCTTGGCATCTGTTACAGGTAATTTTGGATTTTTGAGGTTGGACACCATGACCTTAAGTGACTCTGCCCTGTATTCTCTTGCCATATTCCAAAAATTCCAAAACAGTGAAGATGCAGGCAGGTTTTTCCAGGTGTGAAATCCTCACAAAGTCTTTCACAGCCTTGCAGGCATCAGACTGAGGGGTTACTCAGCGTTTGAACTGTAGGTTCCCTGAGTACCAAAACTTTGGGGCTTGTTTGTAAGCCCAGGGAACCTCAGCACTGGCAAAGGCTCAACATTTTTGCTTCTTTCCTACCCCTCACAGTTTCCCAGGGAAGGGCAAATGTGGCAATGGGAGTAATTCCTGTCTGACTGAAGGAGCAGCAAGGCTGTGTTTTGCTTTTTATTGCAGTCTGGTGTTTCAGGTTTTTTCCCAGGTGAAGAATGCTCACAGTGCTCTTCCTTCCTCTAACACAGACATTCAAATCCACCTCTCACTTTTGGCAGGAACCAACTCATTACCCTGTGTTGTAAATTGAGATGTTTGCTCTCTCCTGGGAGACAACATGCATTTTTTACAAATCCACTAGGTCATGCAAGAAACTGGAGTGGTCACAACTCTGAATCCCAGAGCGCATCATAATCTTGATCTGAGGGATGGGACACAGCAATAGTTGTAGTCAGTGGGCTGGGTTTGCTTTGGGATTTGAAAGGGATAAAACTGCCTGCTTCTAACCAGTGAGCTGCTGAAGAAAAACACACTCACAAACAAGGACAGAAGCAGCAGCAGCACTGTCACTACCTCAGCCTGAAAATGCAACCAGCACCATTTCACTGAGTTATATTTTAAAGGATGTGTCATCCATCTTCAGGGCAAGCTCCAGCCTCGATGTCTTGCATGGAGGGTGTTCTTCAAGGCTTGGTAATTTAAAGTGTAATATTTGCATACAGAGACTCTTTTAGTATTTGGCTTCAAAATGGATCAGGCAGCTGCCTGCCAAGTGTAATGACCTTCTCTAAGCCCCATTTTGGGTGCCTGGCTTTATCTGTGGATTAGGTAGAACCCACATGCTCAGTGCTTTCAGTTTAAAATGTCAGATAGAGAAGCAGTGCTGTCTTTTAAATTTCTTTTTAGATCTGGGTCTCAGCATGAGCAGTTATTGCTGGGAGTACTTGGCCATTGGTGATAACTCTTACTCTGGGCTGCATGGGAGAAGAGAAGTGGGAAGTGTTATTAGTCCCTAGCCTGTAAAATTTAGGATAATTTCATTGCTTTTGTCTTCTGATTTTTTATACTCTTTGGTGTATGGCCTGGTAGGATAGTAAGGGTGAAGAGCCACCATTTTAATTCATTAAGGGAATGTCTCACAGCTTGGTCATCATTGAAAAGTTGAATTTTTTCACCTGTGTTAGTTCTGAGACATCTCAGCCTCAGCCATGAGAATATGGAGTCACAACCAGCTACCTGGATCAACACACAATCCTTTGTATGGGTTTTCTGCTGCAGTGCCAAGCTGAGAAACTGTAAACATGCATGTAGTGAATTAAAAGTATTTGATTGCCACTTCCAACTGTGGCTTTTTTTAAGAGTTAAAGGGAATTTTTAAATTACCTTCCAAGGTATTTAATTTTGGAATGCAGCTAAATTTAACTATTTATATTTTAGACTGTGGGTTTGAGTTTTAGTTTATCAATGCTTAAACATCCCCAAACTTACTAAGATTTCTTTTAATTTCTGCTTTAGGAGGATATACATATCCTGGCACAGAGAAAGGTTTCTTTCTGTGCACAGCTAAGGAAGCAACTTAATATTAAAATATCATAGCAAAAATGGATATTAGCTATTAAATATGAGAGTAATAGATGGGATTTGAGGTAATTCTGTAAGCTATGTACACGGCTATGCAGATAATTCGTATTTTAATATTGATGGCAAACATATTCACATTAAAATATGTATAGAAAAAAGGAAATTGACTATTAAAGATGTATGTAAAGAGGAAAATGTAAATGATATTTGGAAAGTGACATGCCAACTATGATCTACCCTGACAGCTTTTCTTTTTCAATTTGCAAGTTGGAAAGAATGAAATCAGAATACAAGAAAAACTATTCTGTACCAGAGTAATGCACAAAGTGTTATTCAGATCGTAGAAGTCCTTTGTTGTGAATACATCCCAAATTAAATAATAAATGGAAATGTATTGAGCAGTCATACTGCAGAGAATAAGATACTGAAATCTGACTTAAATTTAAAAACAGCCCTCCCTAGGCTATGGAGAGGCACTTCCAAGAGTAGTGTTTTGTGTATTTCCCTGGGGTATTCCTCTCTGGCTGCCATGGGGGCCACTGAAGCAACTGTGTGGAGAAAAATATTTGTCAATGCTAACAGATGTTCGTCTTAAACTTTGAGAGGCTCATTTTCCATAAACCTGACCTTGGGGTGTAATGTGGGGGCACAAGAGAACGAGAGCTCTACCCCAGGCATGGGCTCAGGTACAGGATACTCTGCAGTGCCTCAGTTTCTCACCTTCCATCTTCCTTTTCCCCACTGACTTTGGGCTGCATCAGCAGCCTTTATCATGCTTTGGTTGTGCAAAATATTTCAGTGGATGTACGAGAAACTCCCAATGTCCCATGGAAGTGTGTCTGTACTTTCTGTAGCATTTCCTGGGAGCCTTTGGAGAGGAATGCTTTGCTTTTGGGAGTCGCCGGAAGGTGCATGACCGTTGAGACACACTGATGGAAGTGAGGGTTTAAGGGAAATTTTCAAAATGGAGCTTTGCATCACAGCTCCCACCATGCAGCAGTAAAACAATCTCCTACCAGCTCTCACTTCTCATGCATATCTATGTAGTCAAACAAAGAAGTTTTCATGGTAATCTAGGGCTAGAACTGAAAAACAATTCCCAAAAGTGTGCATGTATTTCAGTCAATCAGATGTGAGCTTCCATTTTCCTTTATGTAGAAATTGTCAACATTTTATAGTTTTAAAATGTTGTTAGTGTAAGAAAAGTAGATTTTTGTGGCTGAATATGTTGCTATTAAATTATTTTGGGTTTTTTCACTCCTTGAACGTTTTCCTCTGTTATTCATTAAAATTTTTTGTCTAGCACTGGAGGCAGTTCTGATAAGCAGTGAGCCATTCTGTTCTTGCAGGTATTTAATCTTTGGTGGATGCCTATTTTGATGGTACCTATGCAGCAAAGGAGTGCATAGGCAGTGCAGGGGGGGATAGGGGATGTGAGTGAAGTGTTTTACTGTCACTGTAGTTTGCCAGGACACTCCTGACATGCTTCAGAGCAGTGGTGAGAGTTTGGATTCCTGTGCACTTTCCATGACTGTTTAAACAGACAGGCTAATTTTGGCTATTTTTAGGTAGAAGTTCAGCTCCATTGTTAACCTGCTATCCCAAACTCATCCATCCATTTCTATTTCTTCCTCCAGCCTTACTCTGCAGGGAGAAACTGAGTGAGTTTAGGGGCCAGTGTTTTCCTCCAGCTTGACTCATCATCTCATAGGACTTTTTCCCCTTGCTCTTTAAATTTGCTTTATTTAAATTGTTACCATTTTCAATATATCTTCGTGGTATCTTGCTGAAAAACTTGGAGGAGATTCTTTGCTTAATACCTTTGAATGATTTTTAGCTATTCTGTGGCCTTGCCTCTTCCCTCTTCCTCTCTGGGGACTCGAATGGATGTAGAAAAGAGGTGGAGCAGAAGAGTGGTGTGTGCCTGAGCAGCGTGTGATTAGATTTATGTGGTCTCTGCTTGAAGAAGGTCTAACAATGGCCAGAGCACAGAGACAGCACTGGAAATCATGCTAAAAAACCCTGGAAAACTTGATATTCACAAGGGTCGTGTTCAGGTTGATATCAGTGTTACCCAAGAGCAGCTTGAATTTTCTGTCTAAAGCTCTGATTCACAAATTCTCTTTCCATGCACACTTAAGTTTTCTTCAGTCCAGTAAAGCATCAGTGTGTCAGGTTTTCGGCTCCCCGGTCTTATATTCATAGTTATTTGCTGTTCCAAATTAGGATAAGATGATGCAGGATCAGTGAACTGAAGAGGCAGATGAAATTTGAAAGCATTTACTTAGGTGCTCCAGGGAGAAAGTAATGAGGTGTTCTGCCCAAACCCATAATAATTTAAAAGTGTCAAAATGTTCCACAGAAATTTCCTATCAAAATACCAGTGAGGTGAATTTTACAAGGTCTCTCATCAGTACAAGTTTCCCTTACCCAAGCTGTTGATGTGCTTTTCCCTCCACCCCAGATCAAATACTTTGCCACTAATGCAGAATTATTTGTTCTCAAATGCTGTGCCCAGGTCTCTATGACACATTAATTTTGCGTCTTACAGAAAATGCTTTGAGCACACGTGTAATTGACGTTGTTGAAAGAAGGTGAAGAGGCACTGTCAATTGTTTAGGGCAGATGGAGGAATGCATAGTCAGGAATTATCCTAAAGGTGGTGGGAAATGTGTACAGCCCATTGTTAGCACAAAAGTGGCAACTAATATGAAGAATGGGTAAGGTGGGAGCAATAGAAAAATATTGTTTATAACCTAAATCTGTTGTGGCCTTCTTTTGCAAAATATCCAAGTAGTGATCTGGGACTCTGCTGAGAGATTCCGCTTTTAGAAATCTTTTCCAGCCTCATTGTTTTTGAAACAGTATTTTAACAAGTTTCAGACATAAGTGGCGCTGATCTCTCACTGTGAAAGTTGTTTCACAATACGCAATCTAGAACAGAACGAAAAAATTAAATTGTAACAGTTATAGAGGTATTGTGTTCTTTACACTGCAGTGAAAGGAAATCATTATGGCTTGGGTTTTGTACTGTCAGAATAGGAACAAAAGGGTTTCAGGATGCTGAATTTTGATAGAAAACAATTGGACTCATTTATTTTTAAGTAATTTCATCAATTTTGATGGTGTTTTTCATTGTTCTAATTTTGCCAGAAAATTTCTCTTTCCTTTTTTTTCCTTCTTATTTCCATTTCAGGGTTTCCAGGCAGAGAGTTTCAAATGATATAAATAGGCGAAGTCCTTTGCCAATGGTGAAGCAATTTCTTAATTTAAATTTGCAAGAAACTGAATATGCTCACTTTTGGTTAAGTAATAACTGTTTTTCTCATCATAAGCAGCAGCGTTCTGCTTTTTAAATTAAATAATTACTTTGGAGAGCTTGAAAAGAACGTGACAGCAGCTGTTGAAGCAGCGGAGTCACGCAGAGTTTGTAGTTTTCATCTATCCCTAATAGAAATTACAGGTGCAGAGCAAAAGGAGGAGAGAGTGCTGTTGGCAGGAACTCCTGAAGAGCTGAATTCTTTTGTTTTCCTGCACACCCCAGCGTGAGACAGAAAGAGAGCAGTGTTGGTAGCTGAATATTTTAGGAGGAAAGTATTTGTGCGCATGTCTGGGGCTGTGCTGTGTAGCTGTGGTGTAATATCTGAGCCTGACAGTGTGTGCAGTGTGGCACTGGGAGATTTGGGATACAGTCTGAGGAAAAGCACCTTCTGAAAAAGACTGACATAATGAATATGTTGGTAGATTTTTAATTAGATGAAATCACTTTGTAAGTTTTACCAGTTGCTCTTTGGTTCGATTTTCTCTAACCATGTCTGCATTTATGGTACTGGTACCTATCAGTAAAGTCACTTGGTATTTCTGTGTAAAGGGGTGCCTTTGTCCTTTTTGTGCCTTTTCTCTTTACTGTGCTTTAACCAGCAAATTGAAGCTTTAAGGTTGGGTATGAAATTCAGGTTCACTTCTGGCTCTAGGTGTATTTTTTCATTTTCAGCAGTAGTACAACAAAAAGTGAAAGAAAACTTCATGAGCTCAGCTTTGTTGAAGGATCAACTTGCCAGTTTTTTTAATAAGTTCTGTAACATTCTTGAACAGTACAGGTGGGTGGCATCCTTTGTGCCAGGGATGTGGGGAAACTACACCTATTTGGAACCATTTTGTCTTCGAAATGTTCAAAATTTTTTTGCTCATAGTAAACTTTCAATATATTTTATCAAACATCAGCTGAGATTTTAGCTTTATTGAGCATGGTCTGTAGCAATTGGTACTTGGAATCTGCACATATATCTTTATTTAATTCCAGAAGATATTTAAGCAGGCTCTCTTGAATTCAGTTTGATTGACCTGATAATAATTGTTTGGGTCTCTGCTTATTTTCTAGTTATTTTCTACATGTGTTTTTTAGCCACTGCTGGGTTCTGAGGTGATATTTAGTGGATATAATCATATATCATAAATATACAAGTTCTACAACCTGCATGGTCCAGTACAGACTATTACTTCCTAAGTGAAATCAGGACTAATTTTTTTCTGAAGTGCATTTGCTTCTATTTATTTAGTTTGGATTTCATCCTCCCTTTGCTGCCCAGTTATTCGCCACATATTAGGTGTGATATCTATCACACAGAAAAATTCAGCTTTTTTGAAGTGTTTTGTACCCTGGAAATCCATATCCAAACCATGAATATATGTTTAGGAAATATATAAAAGTTTAAACTTGATTAATTCATATTCCAAAGACTCTGAAATTTGGACAATAAGAAAAAGACTCAGTTCTGATTTGGTTTTTGCTGAATTGAAGAAAAGAAAGTGGAAACAATTTGGTATAACTCACTTATCAGATGTGAGCTTTGTATTGCTATTTTTTTACTTCTTTTCAAATAGGGGATTAATTACTTAAAGAAAAATTGGTAGAGTAAGGTAAAACTAAAAATAGCCAAAATAATAAGTTTCACTTAATATGTTGGAGAAAGGGTTATACTGATGTTCTTGAAATAACAGGATTGTTTCATTCTTCAAAGATTAGTGAGAACTTGATCATCAAAGAGTGCAAACTGGAGTTTTTTCTGTCTCCTTCATGCATTTTTAGCTTATTTTTAAGTTTTATAAACTCACAGGACAGTTTTTAAAGGCACAATCAACTTAACAATAGCATTGTCCAGAAAGCAAGGTTTTTTATCTGCATGTATCTTCTCTTGGAAGATTTTTTTCTAGTTTGAGCTGCATTTTTCTTGAAGTTAGAGACCCAAGAAGCAACAATCTCAGCCTTCAGCATATCCACGAGAAACCTAGGTTGATATTTTTACTCTGTTTTTTTCCTGGAACCCTTCACAGAAATCTGGTAGAATTATCGATGTCTAGCTCTGTTTAGCAGCACAGAATTACAAAAGGGGGCTCTAAACACCTGGGAAAAAAAAAAAAAAGAGAAATGAAAATAGGTACTGAAGGTGAACTAAAAAAAATAAGGGAATAATTGTGTATTGCTTTTTGTCCATGAAACAAGAATGCTGAACATTTATTTTTATTTAGGATGTTTTTTCCCTTTGAGATATAAAATTCTTTGTGTTTTTAGCGGTTTGTTCACTGCTAAATCTGTAGGTTTCTTACTGGCTCCGATTCTTTAAGAAATTATTTATTTGAAAATAAATAGGCACAATAATGATTAATATAATGGCGAAAGAAGTTTTTAAGGGTAGAGAGAAAACCCCGTCCTTCAAGGCTTTGTCACTGCCTCCTGAACATGGAACCCCACAGTGGTTTCCCAGCCTCTCTTCCAGCACAGCCTTTCAGCAGCATCCATAATTCACGACATTAAGTATTCATTTTGGCTTTTATGCTCCAAGGACGTGGCATGTTAGTAGCCAATACATTATCCAGAGATTTTTTTCTTCCTGTGCCACCTCCCTCTTACCGGTGGATGTTGGGTGTTTGTGTTCCTGGAGACACTTCGGGGGGGCAGTGACAGATGAGGGTGTCCCAGCAGCTTTAATGTTTTTCTCAAAGGCAGCTGTTGTGAATAACACATAAACTCCTGATGTGGAACTGGTCACATTTCAGCAGCAGGGCACACAGGGAGTCCCAGTGCTGTATCCTGCAGCTCTTGTCCTGCCTTTCCTCCTTAGGATGAGAGAAGTGCCCTTTTCTCTGTTAATACACCACGCTACAGGTCAAAGATGTATTTTGATCGCTCTAAAACCTCATATATATTATTATTGTTTTGTTGCCTCTGTAGCTAATTTATTTTTTTTTTTTTTTAAGATCCTTTTCCCCAAAATAATTTTGTGATTATCACTTGTGCTAAAGGAAAAGGAATTGTCTGAGATAGCTCACTGGTGCTAACTCAGCAAAGCAACATGCAGAAAATAAACCCATCCAAAGCATTATTCTGCAGGGTCACATGGCAGATAATTTTCTGTACCTGCTCTCCACGTTGTTGACAGAACAAGGGTTTGAATCCAACAGAAGAAGCATCACCTCCCTTTCCTAGCCAGAATTCCTGTTTTCAGAGTGGAATGGAAAGGGGCTCTTTGGAGCGCTGATGTAAATTTGTGTAAACATTTCTGTCATGTGCTCATCAGGCATTTCTGGTTATGTGTTTGATCCATCGTGGTGATATTTGTGATGTACCGAGGATAAGAATCCCATTTTGAAAAAAGAATATCGAGTTGACCAGACTGAGAACTATAGAAGGCAAACCCAAACCTTCTCAAACCATATATTGATGGTATTTTCAGCATGTCCAGAAAATGCATTAGCAGCAATGTGAAGCAGAACTATTTGGCCAAAATGATCTTCATTAAAACAAAAGGCAATATCAGGTCATAAAACTATCTTATAGATTTGTTCTAAGTTGAATATATGAGTGTGTTAAAAATGGAAATTTCTTCTTAACCACCATTGCTCTTGCTTCTTTTTATTTTCTTTTTTTGAGATACATAATGTTCAACCCAAATATAACAAAATTATAGCTTGTGTCAAGTCCGGTGACCAGAGGAGAATGTTTTACATTAGCCTCAGGTGGACATTTTTCTGTATTTTCCTTTTAGATCATCAATAAGCTGAGTACACAATTTCCCCCATTTTAAAGGGATTGTTATTGTTTAAATTAGAGTGCTATGGATCAGAAGTTCAGTGTGTTGCAAGTTATATAAACATTGAACCAGGAGCTGATCTCTTCCCCAAAGAATTTACCAATTACACTTTCAGTGGAAGTGTTGAATGATTCATGTTTCAGGTTTGGGTTCAGTAGCTACATCCAGTGTTACATTTTAAACTCATTTCTCTGGGCGGGGAAATGCATTTTTGCTGGTGCAGTCAGCACCTTGAGATCTTTAATTTCCATAGGTACCAGACAAATGTTGCTTGAAAATGCTGTCAGAAAGAGGTCTAACTCTAAACTAAAAGTCTGCTGAATTTGTATAACAGTACTTGCAATTGGTTCCTTACACTCATGGGAAAGAACAACACTGACATATTAAAGGCATTTTAGTAATTTTTGTCTGGCAGTGCTTCCTTTCTGTGGGTAAGAAATGCTGCCAGATTTATATACTTGTGCAATTAACTTCATACTTAATGTATCTTATCTTAGAGCCTGACATTCTGTGAAAGCAGCTTTTAAAATAATCCTGTCACTGAAACGGTCAGCAGAAATGTCATTAATTATAGATCCCATTTTAGACCTCATTTAATTTATTATTTGGTAGTTATTTATATTTGCCTTTGGCTAGAAGAGAGTGAATTAATTCTCTCATTCTGCATTGTGTACTGGCCTCTTAATAGCACAGTAACTTTAAATACTAAAACATTTTTAAAGTGTGTGTGAAAAACTAATTAATTTACTTTCTTTTTAGCTGTCCAGAAGCAGCTTGTGGCTTTTCCTTCTTTTTTTTTTTTTAAATTTTATAATTAGCAGCTGTTGAAATACTTCACACAAGCGGCTTCTTAACCGATAGCTGCAATCCTCAATTTCTGCATGGTAATGATTCCTTTTTGTTTTACAATGAAACCAGCCAGTTACCAATGCAACTTTGGTGTGTTTGAGGTGTTGCAGAATTATCAGAGTAAGCAGCCCTCTTCAGCAACACTTTGTGTTTCTTTATACAGTTTCTTTTGACATCTGTTTTGTCATCACTGGCCTTTAACTTGTTTGAAATGAGTGGGACAGCTGGAAAAGTCAGAGGAATCTGGTTGAACCTCTTCAATTTCCATCCCAGGTTTTCTAGATGTAAGGAAGGGTTTATAACTGAAATAAATAAAAATCTTGGGTTGTCTGTGCTCTCTTCCTGCCGATCTCAAGTGGAATTGTATATTTACCTTGGGAAATTATGAAAATATTTGGTTCTCTGTCCCTGAATATATGCTATTTCTTTTGTATTATGCAGAACAAGTTTCAAGTACTGCTTGTACTTCTTGTTCATTGTTTTATTGTTTCTTGTAAGATTTCAACTTTAAGCCTGGAAAAATGTTTAAAGAGGAATTGTGATAGAAGAAGGCTGGGCAGAGCTCATAAAAGGTGGTGTGTGAGCTGCCGGCAAGCTGGTATGCTCAAACTCCTCTGTTTCCTCTTTAAATTAGAGAGGGAATTATATTTGTTTGCGTTTGGGGGGCAGCTGAATTCAAAACAGTTGCAAATTTTCCCCAGTATCTGAAGGAGAGTTGAGAGTGAGGAATGTACATCAGCAGCAGCAAAAGGGTTTGTCGGGGAGTTCGGCTCTTCCAGGGCTGTGCTTCAGGTCACTTTTCAATTCATATTCCCATTACTCCTCTTTCTCTCCCTCAGTCTTTGCTCCTCTTAAACCTCCTTGCTTTTGATGCCTGAAAAATTCACAGCGGTTGTGGCATCTTCTCATGTGCTCTTCTGGTGACTCCAGCCCTGAGTTTCTTTCTGGTGCTTCTCATGCATCACTCTGTGTGTGCCCATTGTCCATTTATTCTCCTGGAAGTTCTCAGTGGGATTTGTCTGTAACAGCATGAGAAACTCACACAATGGAGCCCTGTTTATAGCTTGGATATTTTGAATATGTAAAAAGCCCCTTTCTTATGTACCTTGTGGCTGTTCCATAAGAAAATAAATTTGTTATACACAGAGCAATCCTGGTTTGACTCCTACAAATCCACTGGCACTGTTGACAATCAAGGAGCAGGGAGAACAGGGCTTTTAGAGGATGCTTTATATCCCAAGAACTTCTTGCACACTAAATATAAAGAAGGGGAAACTGGTTTTAGTATTATATATAAGGATTTCCTAAAGATAAATGCAATTAGTTAACATAGTGGCTTAAATTAGAGTTCATGTCTTGATTTTCCTTTTAATGGGTTTGGTTCATGTTCACAGAGTGATTAAATGAGGATTAATGAGCCCTGGAAAATATGTTAATTTACTCCCCAGAATGGAATTACCTTATGATGAAACTATAATAAAAAGTGTTTATGGACTGTAAACAATATGCTCTAATCCATATCATGAATCTTGTCTCAGGGATCTGTAACGTGTGTTTTTGAGGGAGTAACAGTTGATAAACATTCAAGACAACCAGATTAATTTTTTAATGTAGAAAAAATCCATGGCTGGTGAAAGCACTATGGCACTCCTCAGCAGTGATTTTGACTTTTTAATTGGGTAAAGACTCACAAAGCTAAAGAAACAGGAATTTCAGCCATATATCTGAAACTTTAAACAGAAAAATACTCCATGAAGATACGTATGCAAAATATGCCTGGCTGAAGCAGTTGGATCTCCAGAAATTGTTATGTTCGCTTCGGAAATAGAAGACAAAAAATAGGGCCAAGATTAAATAAATACACAAAAGATAAATGCAGGTAATAAAAGCAATGCATACTCATGCTTGGATAAAGAGGGTCAAGATCAGCATTGAACTCCAGAAGTGTTCTGCAGCCAAAGCCTTTTAAGTAGTTCATCTGTGGACCTTTACTGTGTAAGGGAATAGTTTAGACTGTGCTTTATGTTATATATATATTTCTTTCCACGGATCACACACTGCCTCAGCCCTTCACTGAAACCAAACCCACAAACTCTTCTCTGTGAGGGAAACTGAAGTTGTGCCCCAGGATTGCTTTGAGGAGGCTTTCAGTTAAAAAGGGTTTTTTTGCATAGATTGTTTGGTATCTAGACATGTGATTTCTTCTTTTTCCCTGAGATTTTGTAAAATGTAGCTGTATAATTGTCCACGAAAAAAAAAAATCATGCAGTTGAACTATCTCTTTCCTTGCAGCTCTTTGTGTTGTTTATATTGTTTTATTTACTTTGTGTGTTTTTTGTTCCATGGGATATTAGACTGGTTAGGATATAACCTTTAGCCAGTGCCCAGAAGATACAAATTATCCAATATAGTTGTTGATGCTTTAAGGGACTTGTCTGGCATTTTCTGGAATTGGACATCCCCATATTGTGTCACCCATCATCTGCTTTAAACAGAGTAGCTAAGAAATAAACTGCTTTTTTTGTGTTGCAGATTTCATGTGTGACACATAAGGGTTCTTTTGCTGTTTCAGGGACTACATTGACTGTTCAGCCATTTATCCCCAGATATAGATCATGGAATCACAGAATGGGTGAGGTTGGAAGGAGCCACTGGAGCTCATCCAACCTTCCTGTCCAAGCAGTGTTCCATTGAGGATGCTACTCAGAAGTGCGTCCAGATGGTTCTTGAATATCTTCAGAAACAGTGACTCCACTACCTCTCTGGGAAACCTGTGGTTCCTTCTGCTCTTCAAGAACTGTGACTCTTCCTGCAGAGGTGTTTCTGCTGTAATCCTGTTATCCTGAAACCAGCCAGTGTTCCCAGCCCTTTCCTCTCCAGTGGAGTGCTGAGAGCCCTCAGGTACCTGCTGTCCTCTCTCAGGAATGGTTTTGTTGCAGAGCATCTCCTACCCTCAGCAATTGGTTGCGCTTATGTCACCTTTTCTTTTTTTTTTATATGGATAGTGGATCCCGGAGGAGTGAACATCTTGGCTAATTTGCTGAGTGTAACTTGTTTGGATTAGGAAGATTTCCAATATAAGTCCATGTTTATGAAGAGTGATTTATTGCAACAATTTTTTTTTGCTGTTAACGCTGCTGTTAAGCAATCGTGGTTTTCATTAGTAAATTGCTTTTTTTCAGCTTGAAAGCACCGTAATTAATTGGTGCTATAATTCTTTATATTGTTTGGGATTTCACTGCTGCTTTTTTAATTACAGCGTGTCTCTTGTAGCAAAAAGTTTTCAGAAAGGCTTGCATGGAAAAAATCCTGTAGAAGTTGATACATTCATCTCTGCAATCAGTTATATTTGCTGGTTGTGATTTATGAGTGTTGCTGCCAGAGCAGCTGTGGAAAACTGTTCTGTACTGTAGTTCTTTACTGTATTTGGGGGACAAATAAAACCACTGTAGCTTTGTTAGGTTTCAATAATTTTGGTTTTCACTGTAACCCATGGAAATCTGAGTAAGGCAATCTCAGCTTATCCTAAATCAAATTAAAAAGGACTTCTCAGTCAGTGTTTCCCACAGAAATGGCCACTCCAAAGTGGACAGAAAATTTCTGTCTTCTGTGGAATTTTCTTGCTTTGAACTCAGCTTCTTCAATTTAGAAAGGTTTTTCTTTTATTGTCTGTTAGGGCCCATTAAGTGATACAGTGTAGCCCTAGGGAAGTCTGAAGCAATTGTCAATTATCAATAATAAATAAGGTTTTAAACCAGGCAAACAACTCTATTATGTAAGATGACATTCCCAAAATTTAGCTACAGCAAAATGTTACTGCAGAAACCACAAATGAGAAGCACAGTATTTTTTAACTATTTTTTTTTAACCAAAAGTAGATCAAGATCAGTGGTTGCTTCCCTGATGATCAGAAAATTGCCAAAATAGGATGTAAGGGCATATAAATTCTTCATTAACTGGTTTTGATTATTAGTTTGTCCTTTCTATCACCACACTTATTTCTGGCAGCAGTATTTTTCCTATTGGGGATATTTCAGCGATTTAAAACTTCCTTATATTGCTATGTTATGGTCTCACCTCTGACACCAAAATAGTGTTATGATAAACTGGAATAATGTTAGGATCCCAATTCTGAAATAATGTCAGACTGTACAGCTAAAAGCCGTAAATTGTTCGATGTTTGATGGATTATTGGCAAGTGGATTTCCCAATTTTCAAAGCAGCCTTGCTGATTTCACTTACTTCACTTGCAGTTTGGAAGAAAAACCTACAACACTTACAAACATTAGCAAGTTTGAGATCCAGCCTATTGAAGGTAAAGAACAAACTGGAATATATTTGATGTGATGAAACTTTTGGTGAAGTGGTCTGAATACAAGGAGGCTGTATCTTGAACTAAGGAAGTTTTCTTTAGCCTGAGAAATATTTTAGTAGCCTTCTGACAAAGAAGAGTTAGGTCAGATTATGAAGTTTGAACTCTTTGTTGAGCTCTTTTTCTTCTCCAGCTACACTTTTTTTCATTTTACTGCTGTTGAGTATTGTATACATTTCTGTGAAGGGTTTTATACTGAGAAATAGGCTTTGATTTTCAATTTTTTAAAAAAATATTTCTAAGTGCCTGGTGTTTGATTGCAGCATATACACTAAAAACTGGAGTCTCAAGATGTCATATGCTATTGGATTTTACTGGTACCAGGATCTAGTTTTGGTCCCCAGAGCATGTTCAATCCTTTCTCGCCGTCATTACAAACATAATATTTAATTAATATCTTCTCTAAATAAGAGCTAATCAGCATTTTTATTTGGTTTATTTTCTACTGCCTGTTTTTTACCCTTAATGCTGAAAGGTTGTTAAAAAATTCAATCTCATTCCCATCCAGACTTCCTCAAAGCATGGAAGGTCTTCAGCTCTGTGGAGGCACTTTATGTCTGAATGGGGAGCTATGCTTCAAGCTAAAACCTGCATTTGTAGTGTGACTAAATAAAGCAAATTTAGATTGTTTGCAGATTGCTGGCCGTGATGAAGGAGCACTGAAAACATTTGAACTGCTTTGCTTTGGCATCAATCTGTTGTGTAAAGAGGGAGCATATGGGCAGATCATGCAGGCCCCTTGGCTACTGCTGGCACCCCAGCAGGTTTCTGATTAGGGATGTCTGATACCCACACGTGCTGATGAGGAGCCCTTCAGGAGTTCCACTCCTCTCATAGACAGCTGGGATAGCAAGATATCCGGATAAAATATATGCATATGGAAATGTTGGGGGTTTTTTTCCCCCTTTAACAGAAGACAGTCATAAGGCTGTTGGTTTGTGAGATGGAACATATTCTAGTTTAACATTTGCAAATGTAAGAGCTGTTATCTCAAAAACAAGGACAAACTGTGGGTACTTTTTGAGCTTAGCCTGGTAGTGCTTTTAACAGAAGTTTTTAGCAGCATTAACAATTTGTCTTATACACAAATTTTGGATACAGCTGCTCTAGCCAACAGTATGCAGACTGTGTGTTCTAATGCAATCCAAATTTTAATTCAATCTTAGTGTGATACCTTGGTGATAATTTTAATCATGGTCAAGCAATGGCACTCATCATTTGCTGTACCACAGAAAATATCGTCTTCTGAGTAGACTTTGTTGGTTTTTCCTTTTTGGCAGGTAAAATCTTTTGCCATTACTGGAAAAAATTGCTTGTTCCTGCTGCCAGGATTCTGCATCCACTGCCATTAGATTTCACTCATACATATTCTTTTTCTCTGTGAAGTATTTGCCATGGATGAGCTTTATTACTTGGATAATAAGAGCATCAGATATGTACTAAAAATGGGACATTGCCACAAGATAGGTAGGGGTTACCAGGGAAGTGAAATAGAATTAGTTTCTGGTCTTGCAGGTCAGAGACTATTAAAATGTCAAACTAATAATATGCAAGGAAGAAGAAAAATTGTTTGCAT
This sequence comes from Corvus brachyrhynchos, assembly GCF_000691975.1. Taxonomy (NCBI): domain Eukaryota; kingdom Metazoa; phylum Chordata; class Aves; order Passeriformes; family Corvidae; genus Corvus; species Corvus brachyrhynchos. The sequence goes on along the minus strand of NW_008237447.1, from coordinate 333,171 downwards.
ATTGCTGGTTTTAAACTGTTTGAGTAGGCAAGAGCCCATCACGATGGTTCATGTAAGGATGGATTTGAGAGCAAACTGCAGGGATTCAGTGTCCCAGGTTTCTGGTGGTCACACACTTTGCTGAAGTCGTGGCTGGTGTAGGTCCAGCACAGTCAGCAAGGAGGCTGCTGCTCTTGTTCCCTCTGAAAAACAGCATTGATTTGGTCCCCATTTCTTTTCCCTCCAGACAGGGCTGCAATTTAAGTGGGCTGCTTTAAAATGGTTCGCCTTCTTATGGAAGTTGTGGTTTTGCTCTGGAAGTTGTTACACGTGGTGGTGTGGAGCTAAAATTCAGGGGAGGGTTAAGACTGCCTGCTCTTTCTGAAGCATGGGGTGAGAGCTGCTGAAAAAAAATGGCAAGGAAAGGGCATAGGAAAGTAAAGGGATAGAAGCTGTTGTATGTTGCGCTCCAGAGGGAATGGCTTGCTGAGTGAAGCTCTACAGGCGGCAAGGAGGAAGGAGGAGTAAAGAGGTTTGGATTGATTTTGAGAGAGAACAATGATTCAGGGAGCAGCTAGAGACTTACCAAGAGTCAAAAGCAAAAGGTGTGATCTCAGAAGTCAAACTTTTGTTAAATAGTCTTATTTTGAACAAAGGAAACAGGAGTCCTGGAAGGAGAGGAATATGTAGTCCCATAAGAGCATTCTTTGGCAAAGGGGTTGTTGAATTAATCTGATGTGTTCCACAAGAAAAAACTCTAATCCATCTCTTGTATGTGTGCTCAAAACCAAACAAATGTAAAACAGTTTCTTTTGTGTGTTATTTGTAGCTCTTAGTCCTTGCAACACACTGCTCCCCTGCGATAACCTTCGGCTGCACTTTGGCTTTTCAGACTCTTAGGAATTCTGTGGAAGAAGCTTTCTCCTACATCAGCTCTTAACTTTGGTTCCTGGCATGCTATGCTCCTGGTGAGGCTCAGACCACTGAACTCTGCCACACTGCTGCACACAAAGCCAACATCTTGGGGGGGAGTTTTCAGCCTGCAAGCAACTGGAGGCTGTTCTGAGGTTTGTTAACCTTATTAGTACGTGTTTTAAGGCGGCCAAGAAAGTGATCTCTTTGGATTAAAAAGAAAAGAAACTTTTTTTGTGGGTAGTGTACAAGAAAGTGGAGCTTCAGAGCAAAGTGACTCTATGGTTCTGTTTGAAAATGACAGTGAAATAAGTTGATGGAAAAGGAGCAAAATTAGTTTGGGTACATGTCATGTGCTCACTATCTCCATTAGATCCCTCATGGGTCCAACTCCATGATGAGGATTGTTACTGAAATTTGTTCAACATATTGCTGTGGATGTGTCTGATCCGTTGTCTTTCTCTTCCCTGAGCCTCTTTACAGCCCATCAGTTCTGACTTGGAGATAATTTCCGGACATTACTTGGCATAGCAAAATAAAGCCATTTTAAGGTTGAGTTGAAATGGGCAAAGCCTTCATAACAGGGCGTAAGAGCATTTATGTAGCTTAGTTGCCTTTGTTAATTAGCAGGTGAGTGTTGTGCCTCAAATTAATCCCTACTATGCATAGATTTTTATTTCAGTTGAGAATAAAATCAAGATTTAATTACTTGTTCCTGATTTTACTGTCTAATGTGTCAAATTCTCAGTGAATGACAGTACAGATGGGAACCAAAACTTTCTTCCCACCTGGTAAAGTCATTGTGGTTTTGTTGCCTCACTTGCTTAGAGAATGTTTTGAGACCTGGTCTCTTGTTAGTTCCTATTTTATTTATTCATTACAAAGACTCATGCATTGGTTTGAAAATCAGCCTCGCACCAGTTTTTTCTTTCACTCAGAGCACGTGGTTGGGCTCTTCTGAGCACTCAGTTAATTTTCCAGATGAGTCTGTTTGGTCACTGGCTGTCTGATGCTGTTTAACCAGGAGTTATGAATAAGGAACATGGATCCTTCACTTGTTACTGTTCACGATCTGCTCACAAATGGTTCTCGTGACTGTGATTTTGCAAAATTGATCAGCCCTAAAACATTTATCATTATTCCTGCTATGTTCAGTGCCCAGATCCACAGCATTTAATTCCCAGGTTGGAGCTGTAGGATTGTAGCAGGTAGGCAGATACTTCCAAGCAGAATGGAACAGGTTATCAAAAATTTCAATAACTATGGCATAATCTCCTCGATGAGAAGAAAAGGTACTGGAAGCAGAGATTTGCTGTATGCCTCTTGATCAAAATGTAATTCTTGAGTTGTTCAAAAGCATGGTTAATTGCTGCTTTAATTATACAGCCTGGTTAAATTTCACAGCAATTTCAGATCCTAGCAGGCCAAAGCACAGTGCAAATGTGTTCCCTGAGATAACAGGACACAAGTAAAAATTCATCACCTTAATAACTTTAGCTTCCATTTTTCTGGTGGCATTCTGATGGCCCAAGTTTGTAACATTTTCCTATTTAAAGAAATTTTGTCTATTTTGTCGTGTGGTTTACTGGGAGTTTTTAATGGATTAATTATAATATAATCAGCAAGTCATTGTTGGACACGTTACCTCAGGTGGGAGCAAAGGAGAAAATCCAAATCTCTGGTTGAACTTTTTAACATTCATAAAATGTTCCCTGAAATTGATTTGGGAGAAATGGTGTGCACTGGTTCCCAGTTCACCATCTCTACACTTCCTTTGTAATATGTTTATGTATTTTTAAAAGCTTTCCCCAATAGAAACATTTCCTTCAAAATAAAATCCGGTTATTTCTGCATTTATGCACTAGCTTGCTTATAGAGATTTTGATCCCATCTCCTTAATTCATATGGTGCAATTTGAGACCACTTAGATGGAAGTCTTTAGATGATTAAAATTGCTGTATCTAGCAATCAATTGCTACTAAAGAGGCTGCACACAAAGAAAAAAATAATTTACTCTCAAAGAAATTTAGATCTCAGTACTTGATTAAATGAAAAACATCCTAAGTGGATCTGGAAGGATCACAGAGCCATAGGTAGGATTGAGGAAGAAACTACAGCAATGGAAGGAAATGAAAGTCAAATATTTTTAAGGAATGAAGACATAAACCCATGTCAAAATATCACAGCAGAACTAATGAGCAGAGTGCAGGCAAGGTAATAGACCTCTCAGAGGTAAAGAATGGCCTCCCTGTGAGAAAAAAGTTTTATCTTGCATAACTTGAACTGCTGAACAAAAATTCCCAAAATGTCTCAGACAGCAAGAGCCACAGGCTATGCTTATCCCTGGAGATGGACATGGGAACAGTGAGGGCACAGCAACACTTGTGTAACCTGTGAGGAGCAAAGCTGTGCCCCACTTTCCTTGCTCATACTTAGATGCATTCTCCAAAGTAAAGGATTAAGGATGTGGGAAATAAACTGATGTTGAGGTTATTGAGGGTTTCAGAGTCACTGTGATGTTCTGAAAATAATTTTGAAAACATATAAACAATCCCTGACCCCTTTTAGTGTTGGAGAGGCTATTGCCATTCTTTTTCTGTGTAACAAAACTAGATAGAGGATAAAATTATTTGGGTTTCCTATCCTGACTGTTATTATTTTTAGAACTGCTGTGAGGATAAAACCAAAGCCTACTATTTTATTTTAAATCAATGAAAAGAAAGTGAGATAACAGTTGCATGTGATGTCTACAATAGACTTATATCTTGACTGTTTTAAAAAAAATCTCGAGTCTGAGATAGCTGGCAAAATCCAAACAAAGGGTCCCCCGCATTTTATGAGAAACAGTCTCACTCTCTCTGATTAGGCCTGTTCTTTTCTGTTTGAGCAGACACATTTAGCTATGCCTTATGCATACTAACAGAAAAGATTTATACTCTGGAACAAATCTAGGAGCTGACAGCTGTTTCATGTAGTATCTGTATCCATAATGGCAAATCAGTGTTAAATCTTGAATCATGGTGTCCTTTGGCTCATGCTTAGCTCCTCTTACTCTTAATAGGTATTAAGTGTGTTAAAAGGATATAAAATTCTCTGACGTACCGTTTTGGAGACCACAGCTTCTAAATGCTGTGCTTTTCTATTTTGACCAAGGGTGAAGAGCTTTTGTAGCATTACACCTGCCTGCATTTTGAAATACAAGGCTCAAATAACTGTTTGCTAGGAGAAGATAACGTTGTCATCATGGAATTTTCTGTAAGGGATATGAAGTGCAAATCGGTTGGAAGAGCAAAGCCTCAGCAGTGGAGAATTTGCAGAGAATTCTCACAGCACCCCTGAATGCTGCCACCATCAAACAGGAACTCCATACTCTTTTCTCCTCAGTACTTTTGTTCAAAGCTCTCCCTCGGGGAAGTCATGGGACGAGGGGAAGAGGTAGAAAGACTTTTCTCAGTCCTTTTCCTGGCTGCCTGCTTGGGTTTCGCCGTTAATCTCTCTGTTTCTCTTTGATGCAGACATGTAGGCAGTTCCACTGAGCAGTACCGAGAGAAGCCCTTGTTATTTATCTGCCTTCTGCATCTTTCTCTTTGGGCCTGTCAGATACACCAGTGCTGAGTGCAGGGGGCAGGGCGCTGCTTTTTCAGCACTCTAGTGGCAAACAGGAGGTTAAAGGCTGCCTTGTCCTTCTCAGAAGTGAAATGGAGAACCTAAATTCCTGTGTGATGCACCTGACCTGTGGAAATGTCACAGTCCTAGGTCCTGTGCATCCCTTGAAGGCGCTAATCACCAGGAATTCTCTTTTTTGTTTTTTCAAAATGACAAAATCTGTTACATTTTTAGGTTACTAAATATTTCCTGTATAACCTTAGGCTTGTCTTTCATCAAAATAGAGTTTGGTTTGTCGAGTTCAAGCTACAGTTTATTCCACATTTCTTGCAAGTATTTGTCTAGGCATGTGTTGCTCTGTGCAGTACTGTGTTTTGTGACAACTTGTGTTAATATGTTACCTTGGCAATACAATACATTACCTTGTAGTCACAGTTAATATTTAAAGCAAAAATCTTTTTTATTGTTGCTGTTCGGAAATTTGTGGGTTCATTTCCAAAATACAGCCATTTGAACCTTTATTGGGGTTGTCTTAGGAAATTTTATTGCAGATTATTTCATGATCAGAAAACTCAGTAATTCACTGTATCTATTCATATCAATCTGCTGACAGAGCTTGGGGGTGATTGGCAGAAAAAATTGTATGGCATCTTTGTTTCTTTTTTTAACTGATGAAAACCACAAGCTTGTGTAAAAATATTTTTCAAGGATAAATGGCTGGTAATGACAGGAAGAAGGAAAAAGTTACAATCAAGATACAGTGTGATTCAAGAGATCTGTTAATATTCTACACCCCTGGGAGAAATGAAGTCATTAAATACCTGTTTTAACTCAAACATGTTATTTTAATGCTTTTTCCCGTACTTTTATGGCATCTATTAAGAAGCATTAGTTTAAATCCTGTTAAGTAATTGCGATGTTAATTTAATCAGTAAAGAAAGAACTCACAAAATTTACTTGTGGAATTGCTACTGAAGCTTTGAGAGATTTGTGAACCAACACAAGTCACAAATTGTGAATAAGGCTTTCTGGTGTTTCATTTAAAGCAGTTACCTCAGAGATCAATACCAGCATGGCTCCAAGAAGTGTGGAGTTTGTCAGGTAGTTTCTTTAAGGTCTTGTGGACTACACTGAGTCTCATTGTCTGGCGCTCTGCACAGTTGTGAATCAACTTGTTAGTTGGTTTAGTTGGCTGAAGAGACGCTCAGCACATCTGCTAAAGCTCTAAAGCTGTTTTTAAAGTAAAATGTAGACCTACCTGGAGCCAGGTCATGTCTTCACCCCTGCACCTATAGGGTCAGAGTGCTCTCTTCTGCTTTCCAATTTCAAATTTACATTAATTACACAAACTGATTGAGTAAAGCCTTCATGGGTTAATGTGTGGACATTTGCCTCTATCTACCTTTTAGGTGTCCCTGTGTCCCCAGGGTGTTTTGTTCAGCCAGGGATATCTTTTACGTGTCCTCCCTGCCTGGCAAGTATCTTTTGCAGGCCTGGGTAACTTGAAGAGGCCTCAGTATGGAGAACTTGGAGGTTTGTCTTTCTGACCACCTGAACATGTTGATCTTGGGCCTCATGCATTTCATCTTTTAATCCATCTGTGTCTGGCTTTGCCTGCACCTCCTTGTCACAGCCTGTGACCTGTGGACTGGACCCCAAACCAGACGCCTCGTGATGTATAAAGCCCCCAGCCCCAAACAGTGCTTTTGACAGGGCATTGCCCCCGCAGGTTTCTCTGCCTTGAAACCCATCCCATTTTCAGTGGCTGCTGTGAATTATTTGAACACATTTCTTTTGTTCCTCAGGACTGTGAGTTGCTGTAACTTAAACTACATGTGACACAGTTATCTGTCTAGCATTTAGAAGAGTAATACAAATTTCCAATCAAAAGGCTCATACAACATTTTGGCAGGAAATGTGCATGTTCCATTTGACAAACCATCCTATTGTAATTTGAAACCACTATTTACTGACATCCGCCTACACAACCTGATTCAACCAACAGTGTTGCAGCAGAACTTGCTTTCTGAACTCAAACCACTATGACCATACAATTCTAATTTGTTTTGTTCAACAACACACATTCTTTTAATATACCTAGTTAAAAATAAATGAGCCTTGTCATTGCTTCTGGAACAAGCCAGGCACATCACCTGTATCACTTTGCATTTCAGACATGTCCCAGTGTGTGCTTCATTTGCTGGTTGTGTGAAAAGTTTCAGAAGGGTACATTTAGAAAAAAACCCCTACTGCTCGAAGGATATTTTTTTAAACCTCTGGAGAGCAGTATTTTCAAACTATGAGGAAAATACCTTTCAGGAAAATGCTGTCTCTTGGGAGGAAGGAATAAAATCATATGAAATGATAGTAAACTAGAAAAGTCTCAGCATCTCACGGGATATGGGATCCCACAGGAGCTTTGAAATAGTTTCTTTCCAGAGCAAACTTATCGTGTTTGAGGATACTACTGTGCAATACATGAAGTTAGAGGAAAGGATTTTGGGAAGTCAGCATGTACATTTAAATGAGTCATCCTTAGGGACAGAGAGGAAATTTCAGGAGGGAGTTTATTAAAGTTCCTTGGTCTTTCGTGTAAGAAACAACCATCCCTACAAAGCTGTGTCACAGATTTGTCCAGGAAGCTTTCCTAAGCTTGCCTGCCTTGTTTGTTTAGTATGGAAAGATTATCAACCCTATTTGTTCTTTAGGTACTGGAATTTTATAATATCAGCGTTGTTCGTAAATACACATGACATATTCTTGTCCTCTTGGGAGGAGAGATACATGTTTAAAAGGAAAGAGTTATATAGTCTATGAACTTTGGTTTTAGGTAGACACCATTTTCTCAATTCAACTTCTTGGATGGAAAGAAATGTTTTGACCACGAACCCGTTTCCATTAATTTTCTTAATTCTTCCTGAGAAGAACCTGAAAAGCCATGAAGATTCAGAAACGTAGAGAAACAGGGACTCGATAATCTTGGATAAACTGATAATGTCAGTATAGCCTGAATGTTGAGGGAAAGTAGTCACATTTTAAGCCTAGAGCCATCTGTGTGCCACACTTTCGCCTTCTTATCTCATTTTTGGAGAGCTCTGCAGCGTTTCTTCACCCCCTGGTAGGAGGATGGATGGTGTGTGCACTTTGCACTTGGCTTGGTGGATTCTGGTGTTGCTGAGAGGGCAGAGAGCTGAATGGGAATATTGCTTTAGGAAAAGGTGCCGGGGCTGTGTTTGACGTGAAGATAACTGAAAACAAACATTTTTGAAAATGCAAAGGTTTTGCTTCTACTCCAAAGCTTTCCTTATAAAATAAAATATATTTGTTAAATACTTTGTGTCTTGTAGGAAGTAAAGATCCTGAAAAACAACTTCTGCCCCTTTTTAGTGTCAGTGAGAGGCTTTATGAAGAGTGTTTCAGCACAGTGTTCAACAGCCTATTTAGGAAAGAATATGGATCAAAGGTTTATAGTCTAACTGTTGTAAATTTGGGCCAGTTCTTGTCTGTAGATCTCTGACTCTTGTTTCTACAGAAGTTAGCTTTGTATTCAGATTTACTGGGGGAGGGTGGGTGGTTTTGGGTTCTTTTAATGCCTGCGAGTGTCAGAGGTTCAAGGATCAATGCTCTTTTAAATTCTGAAAGACAAACAAGTTTGCATCTTTTGAATATACCTTAATACAATTGTTCTGGTACAATTATTGAAGACCCCCTGTTTTTAGCCAAGCCATATTTCTAAACCATGCTCTGAGATGTTTGTCTGCACCTGATTTTGTTCTATCTGGCAGCACCTGTTTTCTCCAGAATTGTTTTTCTGAGTCTTGGGGTCTTAAAATTATTCTTTATTTTTCTTTCCTTTCCAAATTTTTTCTCCATGTGGTTTTCTCATTTCTGATCCTTAATTTCTTGTCAATTCTTTTAATGGTGTCTCAAGATGTGATGATAATGGTGTCCACAGATAGAGAAGGGAAAACAGCCGCTTTATTGTGTGGGTTTCATTAGTAAAAAATAAAAAAGAGAGTGTTTAGAAAAAGCACCCAGTGCAGTGTGACTTTTGGTGTGATAAAGATGTTTGGTAAATATCTAAATCATGCCAGGGGTTTAGAAAATACTTGGCCTAATGAAAGGCAGGATTGAGATACAACAGTGTCCCAAAAGAGTGACTGCCAGCACTAATTTTTAGTTTTTGAAAAACACTGCCATTTTGGATTAAATTCACCGTCAGCCTACTTTCAATGTGAGTTTTACATGGCTCTTCACAATTCCAGGTGAATTTAAACCAAACCTATGTTAGTGTCTTTATTGTTACTATATTCCGGGCTATGCTTTACATCTTGTAAAGTTTTCACAAGGCTCAAATTGTTGCTGGCCACTTCTGGCCCAGGGCAGGAGAATGATCTTTACCTGACTTGTAGTCATCAATGCCTCCTTTATGGACAACCTCTCTGCAAGCTCAGCTTACTTTGGGGAGGTATGGCAAAAAAGGTTAGAAATCTGGTGTGGGGAAGAGTTTTCTTCCTTGTGGACAGTTCTGGGTCATGAAATGTGTAGTTGTACATTCGGTGAACTTTAAACTTTCTGTTGTTAGAATTAATTTTTTTATCAAACTCAAGAACAGAAAATGTAGAGGCTATGATTTATTTATTTGTTTTTTTAAAGGATCTGGGAAATTGCCTCAGGTGGTTATAGCCATTAGTCAACAGCAGCAAGAAAGGCTTGAGAGTCTTTTTTTGAAGGAGTCTTGGAAAAGGGATAAAAAGCTGCCTCAGTTTATTAAACACAAATCTTTGTAAAAAAACCTGAGAAGTGGAGGTAATAAACCCTCTCTTTTTTTTTTGAGACATGGGAAATCTTAGCGATTTTAAACTGTCTGGTATCAAGTACTGCATAGATGATAATTAGCTGAGTTGAAGACATTGCAGATTGATATTGATGTGGCATGGTGAAAACAAGCTGAAGGAATTCACCAATGGGCTGTGTTAAAAAAGTGAGTAGGAGAGGAGGGAAATTCTATTTAATGTTTCCATTTAGACTGGTACAAGAAATGGGGGTGTAATGACATATAGAAGGTGTTTCTGAAGTAGGAGGGGATGAAAATAAAATACAGGAATAACTTGCTAGTGAGATATTACCTTTCATTTTTGACTGGTGTGTTTTGCTGTATCACCTTTTGGATATCATCAGGGGGCAGACCAGGTATTATTGTGGTCAAGATAGGAAGAGAAAGAGGCTCCTTGGGTTTACCTCCTCTACATGTTTCACGTACTTCCCTCTCCTTATAACCCTCCCTTCTAAAAGAAATAATTTTGTTTTCATGCTCTCCTTTTATAAGACTCTCTCCACCTTCTCCAGATAATCCATCTGTCAGCTGTTGACCTTCGCAGCAATTTAACATGCAGAAGTAACAAAGAAAAATATCAGTGCAGGATTCTGGTTAAAAGAAAAAAGGATCAATCTTGATAATTTTAATAAATTATACATAATAGAAGAGTTGGGACATGTCAAGGAGAATCTTTGCTTTGTCTGCAGAGCAGATGCCTTATTTATAGTATATAAAACTCATAGCTTACAGCTTGGGATGTTTTTGTTCTTGGTTTGGGGTGGTTTTTTATCTTTTCTACCTCATCTTCCCCCGAGTGAGATTCTTGCTCTGTTGTATCACCTCTCATTCAGCTTTGTTACTTAACTTAAAAACTTCATGACAGAAAAAATACATCATCTTACTGTCCTGTTTTCTTTTTTTGTTTTAGGTTTAGCCTCAGTTAAATCCATACTGGCCCTTTTCCAGCTGAGTTTTAGTACCTTATATGTGGGGTTTTGAGTGCCATGATATAAAAAGGATGTAAAGCTGTTAGAGAGCATCTAAAGGAGGGATACAAGGCTAGTGAAGGAAGGGTGAGGAAGTCATACAAGGAGTGGCCAAGGTCAGCTGGAGAAGAGGAGACTGAGGGGGAGACCTCACTCTGTTATAGCTTCCTTGTGAGCGAAGAGGAGGGGCAGGCACTGATCTCTGCTCTGTGTGAGTGAAAGGACCCAACAGGCCTGAAATTGTCTCAGGGGAGGTTTAGGTTGGATATTAGGTAAAGGTTCTTCCCCCAGAGGGTGTTTGTGCCCTGGAACAGCTCCCCAGGGAATGGTCACAGCACCAACCCTGACAGAAAAGCCTTTGGACATTCAGGCACAGGGTGTGATTTTTGGGGAGTCCTGTGCAGGGCCAGGAGCTAGACTTCGATGGCCCTTGTGGATCCCTTCAAACTCAGGATATTCTGTGATTGTCTCAATCCTATCTTAATCAGCTGGAAAAAAACAACATTTCTGTAAACTCTGATCTTGTGATGTAAAACAAGGAAGGCTGAATTCATCACAAGTGAGACTGGACAGAACAACAGAGAGGCTTTGCGCAGGAGAAATTTACTCAGCCTGGCAGGGAATGCTGTGGGCTGTGCTGAAATGGTACTACCCCATTATATAAACTATACCAGAGTGATCAAAGCAAGTTTCCACTTGGTCTTCTTGAGGTGGATCAACTGGTAACACTAGCCAAGAGAGGAACATGAGGAATACATTTCACTGTTTTATTCCAATTTATAACCCCTTTGGGAGAGAAGGGAATATTTACCAATTGCTTAACATCCAGGAGAAAAAAACCCCTCAACCAGACAAAAACATGAGCTACCAAAAAAAAGCCAGACCAAACCCTACATTTTGGTGTTTGTTTATAACAGCAAGAGATAAGATGGAAACTCTTTGGTTGGATGAACATGCAGAAGATGAGCCTCTGCTTTCCTACATCTCACAATGTGTTTTGTAACTGTCTGAGCAAGGACTGAGTGAGGAAAGGATTGTGGCAGTTCTTGCAGGGTGGCCTTTACTTAGCAAAACTGGAAAATTTGGTAGGTGTGCTTGGAATTTTTATTCTGCTGCACACTGTACTTACTTCTGTGGTACTCTGCTCTCACGTTGGGAATGTGAGCTCCCTGGGGATTTGAGTCAAGATGCAGGTATTCCTTCTTGAAGACTTAAAGCCAGTGTAATAACTACAGGTGTCACTGCATTCATTAAGCATTTAATTCCTGGTTTAAAGAGTGTCACATTCGGGTTTATCCACACATTTTTATTCTTACCTAATTGAGAATCTAAAGGATTAACAGGATGGGCACCAACTGTAGTACTTTTTATTCTCATGCTTTCAATTTGCATTTTAACTTCAGCTCTGCTTTAACACTGATAATGCACAAAGCCCAGTGATATTATTACACTTTGACACTGAATTACCAGATAAATGACTTGTCAGAGTTCATTTATGTTTCTGAATGTTTGGCAGAGAGTGACAGCTGCGTGGAGCTTGTAATTCAGCAATGTATTATCTCAATGAAGGAAAGCAGCTTCCCCTGAAAACCAAAATCTTGGGGGTCTAGATAAGGTGGTTTTAGATTAAAAATGTGATTGTGTGCCAAATAAGAGGATTAGTTCTAGAAGTCAGATAATGCCAGAGGAAAGGAGATACAGTGACTTGCCTCCTTTTGAGCTAAGAGCAGAATTTTGGATGATCATCAGGCACCTGTACTGGAAAAAGTGTTCTCCCCTTTAAAGGGGAAAAAGAACAAAGCTACTGATACTGTTCAAATTCAGTTCTGTGTTCAGTGTGTTCTGGTTTGCACTTTTTTGATGTCTGTGATCTCTGCTCTCTGCCAGTCAACGTGATGTGACTTTTAAAAATATCTGAGAAAGAATGAAGGCAGCAAGTAATTTAGAAACTTGTGATGGCACACTGATGCAAAATAAAACTTCTATATTTCAAATTCAATGTCCTTTAACTATGGGGGAGATTTATTTAGTTTCCAGGAGAGAAAAAAGAAAAACTAGCAAAAACTAAGGAAATCCCTGCTGTCTCTCCTGGTCGTCTTGGCATCATTTCTTGCATCGCCTCAGGGTTACTTTGCCAAAATCTCTGTGTGCGCTGAATATTATCGGTATTTTAACATTTCTTAGCTCTCCCAACACTGGTAAAATTTTGGATGTTGTTCTACAGCCTTTGGAATGGGAGAATAGTGCTGATTCTGTCTGTTAAAGAACACCCTCTGATTACTGGATTTTCAGCCTTAACTATATTAATTTGCAGAGAGAATTTTATAATTATGTATATTCGTCACTTCAATTCACAAAAGACATGTGTGGCATGTGGAAATTAGAGCTCTAGAGATAAGAAACTCCCCCTCCCCCATCTAGGATGTGTAATTAGAGGTGCTCATTTAGTGGATCAGTTCTCAATTATCCGTTAAGTGTAAGTATTTGAGTTAGATATGTTCTTTTGTGTAACATGACTGAACATAATTTAGCTTGGAGGATGTGAGGTGTTGGTTGCTGAAGGCAAACTGACAGATGACATTTCTTATAAATCGTATTTCTGAACATGAAACTCGCTACATGTAGCCCATGTTTATCCTGAAAGGGAGCTGAGAAGTTAAAGCAGAGCTAGGAATATGTAGCATTCTGTAGGGAATGCTTCCAGGGATGTGCTGGGTAGTTTCAATTTATCATAATGAGGTTTTGGTGTAATAAATACACATAGTAAATTGCAGAGGAGGCATTGGACAGGATTGATGGTGGCTATAACAAAGCTCTGTTTATGGATAGGTACATAAAAAAGATCAGATACTGCTGCTCTCTAATTCAGACACCCTACTGCTGGAAGAAAAACCTCTCTCAAAGAGTTTGATCGTTGGGAAAAAGGAATCCACATAAACCTTTTTGTGTGTGTATTTATGTGGGTTTTCTGCTTTGTTTTGGTTTTAATTTCTTGCAGTATCTATGGGCTATTTTGTAAATGTTTCCACTTTCTGGTGAGTGTCTGTCATTTGTTGTTTTAATATTTTAAACTGTGGCGCTTGCAAATGCCTTGTACTTACTTGCTCAGTTTCATCTTCATTTTTAAATATTCTGGACACTCAGTAAACTACATTGCTGGAAAGTTTAACTGAAGTTTACTAATAGGAGTCTCTGCACAGGAAGCTAGAGGGTGAATTTAGAGCACACACATGGCTCCAAATGGCTCTGTCAGATATGATCTGTCTGGTTGGGTTTTTTTGTTCCATTGGGGTTTTTTTTAGAGCAGGGAAATGGTAGTGTTACCCATTGTAATAGGTGCAGGTACAACCTTCTCAGCTTCAGGAGATCTTGAGTACCACTGCTCTCTAAAATCCCTTATTTAAGGGACAGTGCATGAGACTTGGGCAGCTGGTGCTAATGGAATGCTCTCAGAAAGGTCAGGCTTATTTTGAGTGATGTGATTTGCCTCAATGCTTTCTTGCATGTTCCCCCTTATTGCAGGTTTAGCTTGTCTAAAACATTAATTTAGATTTCTCTTATAATCCTTATTGTCCTTGGGGATGTGTACTAAGCTGTCTGGTTGCTAATCTATTAATCTTATTTGTAAATGTTTAAATATTGGACTGCACCCTTATCACAAAATTCACCCAACACCAGATAGAACATGGAGTGCTGGATAACGAATTTAACAGCAAAATCAGCGCCTGTGCTTCTTTTGCATATTGCATGTATATGATTTTTTTTCCAGAGTTTTCAATGTCAAAGTTTCATACTATAAACCAGATGTTTATATCCATAAAACAAAGTTTTAGGCTGACAGCCTCAAGTTCACCTTAGAAAATGCAGGAAACCACTCATTCCCTCTTCTCTTGTTACCAGTTTACACCCCCTGCTTTTCCTCTCTGATGTTTCTGGTTGGCAGCATCAAACTGAACGAATGGCAGCCATTCCCAGTTGAAAAATGCTGCTTCTGCTTGAGAGTAAAAAAAGCTGATGAGTCCTGATTTGCACCCCTCCTTTAAATGAATTGATCTAGAAATGGATTCCTCCTTCACACAGAGGTGCTCGTTGTAGCTGCGTGGTGAAAACAGCAGTAAGCTGGGAATTCACCCTGTGCCTTTCTGCACTCTTTTGGAATGAACTCAGGTGTTCTGGGCTCAGTAAAGCCTGAGGCAGGGCACTCGTATTGCACTCAAGGCCTCCAGTTCTGGGCTGTGCTTGGCACTGGTTCACACTGGGCTCTTAAGGGGGTGATCAGCTTGCACAGTGCAAGGATTTCTCAGCTAGAACTGTGTCAAAGCAGGAACTGTGTGATGGACAAAAACACATGGACATTTTGGCTCAGAACAGTTGGCTTTTTGATAAAAACCTGACTTGCATGAAAGAATGTAAAGCCTGAGGTTCTGTTTAAACCCTGGAATTATGCCCAGTTATCATGTTCTCTGCCCCAACCCCCCTCTCATCACTTAGTTTAAAACCAAGCTTTATCAGTAGATTTATTTTTCTTTCCAACCCTCTTTCATACCATAGATATAAAGCAGAATAATTAAGCTTTTTACTGGTCATTTGCTGTTGTTTTGTACAGATTTATTTCAGCTAAGTGGCTTTCAAGTGTATGCAAAGAATGATAAGAGAAGGTTTTACTCGAGCACTTAAACTATAAACCATCTGTCTGTGAAATGTGGGGTTGGTTTCCCATCAAGTTTTAAAAAAACTTACTGATTGCTTAAAAGCAGCAGGATGGAGTAGGGCATGGTGTAATATTCCTAAGTAGGTTTGTCATGGCTGCAGGAAGTTTTAATTTTGAAACTGGGCCTTCACTTCTGCTTAGTGCATTTGTGTTTTTCATATGTCCAAAGTCAGATTGGGTTGTATTGAGGGTGGGGTATAAGTAAAGTGCTCAAGTTTTATGCTGGTCTGTGCCACAGGTGACCCTTTCTTTGTTATTAATCAGCTTGGAAACCTTTCTTATGCTTTTTCTTGTCTTGCTTTGTTTCCATGTGTTTTTGTGTGTAAATGTACATCCTCCACAGTTATAAACAAATGCATTTTCACCACACAACTCAAATAATTGGGAGGCTTAATGCATGGTTGTGCAAAGAAAGGATGGATTTTTTCTCTCTGGATATAATATGTATATTATATGTTATATTTGGATGTATATCTATTTGGATATATAGTGGAATATTTGGATACAATATATCTAAAATATAAAATTCCTTGATATAATTTGTTGGGGTCCCTCCCCTGCCGTGTAGCCCTGGGAGAGGGGCCCTGAGGGCACAGACACGGGGCTTCCCTGTCCCTGCTCAGCCTCGTTCCCATTGGTTGGTTTGTGTTCCCTGCGCGGGCAGAAGGACCCTTGGTCCCGTGACTGGAACAGTTCCTGAGCACAGCCCCGGCCATGCGGCTGGAGAAATAAACATCTCTCTGAAACAGCTAGCAAGAATCTGTCTGTCCATATATATTTCCTTTCCACGGGACTCCTGGTTTGATATATGCGTGTTGCAGGATCCCCACTGCAACAAATGGTGGAGATTTGTGAGCAGAACGATCCCCGATCCCTAAGCGACTGATTTGTGTGAGTAAACCCTGGAAACTTTAGATTCCTCTTCTTGGTTTTGCTTTGCTATTCCATATCTAAACTATGGAGGAACCGTGGGAAGACTCTTGGCTCTCAGAGCCGCATATGGACATTTATCTTAAACTTAAAATGATTCTTGAACAACGATTTGTAAATTTTAGCTTGATTCAAGCTCAAAAAGAACTGAAACACTTCCTGGCATGGTTGTTTAAGAACTTTTTCTATGTTTCTTGGGATTTAATTCTTACCAAGGGCTTTTGGAAAACCATTTGGACACAGTTAATACTGGAGTCAAAATATATGCCGATGGAAGAATATTTTCGTGAATATTATTTCGTTACCGAGACTGTTGAGCAATGTCAGCTGTGTCCTGGCGAAGGGAAGCCTGGCGCAGGGACCGTGCGGCCCAGGCCACGTGCACCGAGCGCTCTGCGAGCAGCAGCGAGGCAGTTCCCGCGCGCGGGCGGAGCCAAGCGAGCCGCAGTGTCGGTGGCGGAGCGAGGAGCGGCGGGACCCGGCGGTGCCCGCATGGCGCAGCTCAGCGCGTGGTGGAGCGAGTCCCGTGAACACCCGACCGAG
>NW_008237447.1:307953-315469 GCF_000691975.1 Corvus brachyrhynchos | reverse complement strand
ATGTGGCTGGAGAAATAAACATCTCTGAAACATCTAGCAAGAATCTGTCTGTCCATATATATTTCCTTTCCATGGGACTCCTGGTATGATATATGCGTGTTTGCAGGATCCCCACTGCAACAATAATTATCTAATTAGGACAAACCCATGATATGTGGATGTCCTCATGTAAATGTTCTTTCCATCTGGATGTTGATGACACAAGATATTGTCCCTTTCCACGTTCTCCTACTGTTTTGCAGGATCCCCACTGCAACAATAATTATCTAATTAGGACAAACCCATGATATGTGGATGTCCTCATGTAAATGTTCTTTCCATCTGGATGTTGATGACACAAGATATTGTCCCTTTCCACGTTCTCCTACTGCAGTTACCTTCTCTAAATCTGTGTCGTGCTTCTAAAGAGCAGTTTGGAGTGGACGTGGGGAAAACCCGCTTTTATTCCCAGAATAGTTCACTATTTGTAGAGGTGAAGCATATGTTTATATACCTTCTATGAATATAGAATCCTAGAAAGGCTTTTAAGAAGATGGAGCTGAGGCAGTGCCTCAAACACCTGGATCTGGCCTTGTCCAGGGTTTGGTTCCTCCACTGCTTGCTCAGACTTGCACCTCTGGCTTGGCAAGTTGGCATCAAAGTGAGTGAAAATTTGAAAACAATGGTTATAAACATTTTGTAGCCTGTTCTGATAGTTATCCAGGGTGGAAATTACTGATTGGCATATTTTGGAAAGCAGTTAGGCAAGTATCTGGGCTTAAGGGGAAGAGTAGTGTAATATGTAACAGCTGAAAGACAGAGCCTGTTTGCAGCTCATCTGAAAGTACATGGTAATTGTGCAACCTTCATTATGACAATTTCACCACAGGGAAAAAACTCTCATTATGTGAGCATTGACATGCTTTGATTAAAATTTTAAACGTGTGGACAAGTGCAAATTTTCCCCCATTTACCAGCATGTGGAGAATCTGCAGGGGGTTTGGGGACCTTTTCTGATAGATGAATAAAGCGTATTTTACTAGAGCTTCTTAATGAAGATGTTATATCTTCAGTCTCAAATTTAACTTGAGCTCTAGTTACACTTACCAGAAAAGTGTGTAGATTTCAGCTTCCACAAAACAACTCTTCATGCACTTGAAAGTGCAGAGGAACCTTCTTTTCCTGTGACTGGAGAGCAGGGCTGAGTCCTCACAGAACAGTCTCAAAAATTAAATCAGTAAATGTCTGGATAGGTTTTAATCCCTGATTTTGAAAGTATGGTGTAAATGTCTGCTCACACATCACTGTCCCCTCGGGTTTGACCTCATCTGGCTGCTTCTGGAGAGTATCTGTGCTCCTGGACATGAGTCGTGCTGAGTGCATTGCTTGAACAGCAGTGCTAATGCAGTAACTTTACCTTCTTGCAGGTTCAAAGCTAATGCGGAAGGACTAAACTTAACAGTTGTTGCATGAAATGCAATTTGGGATGCCAAAAGTTTTTTGGAAGCTGGCACTGTTTGATGACGGGTGCAGCAGGGAAATAGATTGCAGTTCTTATCCTCTCTGCAGTAGTTGTGCCACTCCAGCTAAAAGGGAGCTTGAACATTAGGCAGGCTAAGCAGAAGGGCCTTTAGCCTGTGTTTTCTGGCTTCCAGATAGTGCAGAGGAAGCTATAGACCTCTAGAGGGAAGAACCTCAACAGAGAAGAAGGTTAGTGAAGGACTTTTTTTGCAGTTCAGTGTGTTTGTGAAAACATTTTTCTAAAATATATCACGTGTCCCAGAATGAAGATGTCTGTGGACCTATTGAGTATCAAGAGCAAAAAAGAAAGCATGAAAGATCCAAGCCCCTGGATATGTGGCTTACAAGTAGACAGGAATCTTCAAACAGCAGTGTCAACCTGATCTGCAGCTGGGAAAGCCCACAAATCTTTCCCTGGAGGTTTTCAGACTACTCTCCTCACTGTAAGAGAAGTGCTCTGTTGGTTCCCTATCAGCTGGACAGTTTAAATTCTTTCAGTGGTTTTAAGTATGCCAAAAGTTGTATGTGAAAAGTTGTTAGGTGGACTCATGGATGAAAAATTCATGAAAAACAGAGAAATGCAGAGGTAATGTCTGATTGAGCAAGTCCTGAAATTATGGATTTCTTCAACAGGAAAAATATAAAATTATATTAATGTCCATATACTTTTTTTAAGCAATTTGTTAGCTATCAATAAGCACAGGATGTTGGGTTGGGCTATCTGTTCTCTGAGCCAGTGCAACCATTCTTTTGCTCTTAGCAGAGCTGGGACTGCACCTTCCTGGCCTTCAGCTTCACCCCAAGTTGTAGATAATGCAGGGGGTACGAGGAAGGTCTGCCTATGAGAAATGGTTGTGCAATTGAAATTCCCCAGATGAAATAACTCAGTGGAGCACCTTTCTCCTAGGGTGATTAACAAGCCAGTCTGTTGAAAGGCCTCAACAATGCTGCCTTTAGACCCTGCTGGCAAAACAAATTCCATCATTTTTTCTTTATGGTAACAGTTGCAGTTCTGTTGCATATAAGCTGAATTTCGGTACCTGACTGCTTTCCAAATCTTGTGCCTGTCCAGGCAGGAGGACAGCCTGCAGAACCACCTGTTCTGGCATGTAAATACTGGGGTTTGACCTTTTCAAAAGTTGCAGTGCAAAAATAGAAGTGCAGAACTTCTGTCTTGACAAATGCAATTTTTGTCAGCGCAGAAAACCGACAGTTTCGCTTGGGCAAAAAATGGTGTAAATTGGAAGTTGAATGAAACCCATTACCCTATTTGTCCTGGCCTTTCTGCTGTTTGTGTCTTTCCTTTCTCAGAGAAGGTTTCAGATTAATATCTACGCTTCATTTAGCAGGGAAGGTGTGTGGACTTTCTTTTTGAGAAAAATTGCTGTCTGTCAGAACCATGCCCCCTAAAGACAGAGGCTTATCTGCAAAACCTCCTTACAATTATTGTATAATGAATTCCAACCAGTTCATTAAAAGTGAAAATCACCAAAGAGACCTTTTAGGGCTAATCATGTATGCTCTAAGGTTTGGTGTAAGCACAGTGTAATCTGAGCAGGCGGATAAGACCTTGTCTCTGTGGTAATCTTTTAATATTGTTCAAAGTGTTAAACAAAAATAGGCTGAATGTAAAATTTCTAAAATTCTCATAAAGCTACATTGAATAAAGGGTTTCATTTTTGATTTGGGTGAAATTAACTCTTGCTGACAGGTCCATCTGCCTGACATAGGGAAGGGTTTAGTTATTTATATACCTCATCATATTTGTGGCAGGTTGAATAGAACTTGCCAGAACATAGTTTGGATTGTGGGTTGGTTTTCAGTACTTATTGTAGGAGTTGGCATATTTTATTTTCCCAATTAAAATAATTTCCCACATTTTAAACTATTAATTAATTAAAGTTTTCACTGCCATATTCTCTTTTTTGTGTAAATGACTAAAGCTTTCTGTTTAGGCTTTTCTATACAAAAGTATGAGCCCATGAATTTATAAGTACTGGGCTGAGATGCTTCATCTTTCAGGGAATATTCACAGTGCCAAATTTGAGATCCACAGCTGATTTGTCTCCTTACCTCCTGCATTGCCCTCCTGAAAATGTAATATTTTTGTGCTGAGAGTTGTGATATTTCCATGATCAGATTATCATAGACAAAAGAGGGAACAGGGAGATAGTTTAACCTTTCTCTTGTTGGTGGGGAGGTGCTTTTTTTTATTATAGTTTTTAATTGAGATGGAGAGACTGTAGGACCTCAGATACGTGCAAAAGCTGTGGGCAGAAGCAAAGTAATTGAATATGAAACAACATTTTAAAACCCAAGACTAATAGCTGTTACATTGAACTGAGTATTTGTGCTCATTTCTAGTTCTAAACTTTTTTCAGCCATGCAGGAAAATGACCTGCAATGTCACAGCTGACATTTCAGTCAAGAAGTTTGTTCAAGAAATTCATTTGTACTGAAAGTAAATAAATAAAACTTTGATTGAATATTTTGCCTGCTGTAAATATGTTTTTCTAAGTCTGTTACAAAGACATTTTTCTTTGTTGTTTTGCCATGGGGAAAAATGTCTTTTTGGTGAAAATTGAAATATTTAGCCACATAACTGAGAAGCAAGGGTAACAATCTGCTGTTCTGCTTCACATACTCGTTTTAGTTCATTTAGGTGCTGAACCTCACTTGGGGGTCTATTGTAGAGTGTTAAAGATTACCACTGTTTTGAAAAACAGAATATATAAACAAAATGGTATTGCTGTGACAGGAAAGCAAACCAAGCATCTTTATCTTTTCAACACACAATGAGTAACTGTTGAATGGAACTGATTTGTGACTAAATAGAAGTGTAATTCTATTACCAATCTTAACTTGTGGTTTTATGTAAATGTGCCTGCCTTGATGGGCGTGCCAGTGTTATCAGAGCTTTCCCTGTCAAAATAAAGGTTTGCATCTTCAGCAATGGTCATTTGTAGCTCTTGGCTATGCCAGAGATGTGATTGGAACTTGGAAGAGAATGAGGCCAATGGAAGCATGGAAGCAATGTTTTTATGGAGGTTTTCCAAAAGGCATTACTGGAGAAATGTGGGCAACTGAAACAGCTCTGCACCATATCAGCTCTGGCATTTATGATTCTCTTAATCCAAGATGTATTTTGATGGCAGTTGCTTGGGTTTAGGCCAAGGCTGGAGATACACGTTGAGCTGGCACACGAACAGTGCAAAATGAGAGAAAAGAAGACTAAAGGAAAGCAGAAATACATTACATACTTCCATGTTTGTCATACATCCTTCATATTTAGGTTTGATTCCATTCTAGAATGCACAAAACAAAAATATGAATCTGTGTTTTCAGTTGAAATATGGATTGGCTCAGTACCAATGCTGACAAGCAAATGCATCATCTATCTTAGTGTTGCATGGTGCTGTTAAGGGTAAAAACATAAACTGATTCAAAAGTGCCTCTTCCACGTCAATAATTAAATCCTATAAATTTATATGGGAATGAAACCTTTTTTAAAAAGACATTTTAAACTGAGATGCTTCAAAATAAAGCTTAACTATCAAGCATTGCAAGACTTCATCTACGTGAACGTTTGTTTTGCTTTAGTGTGGATGTGTTGTATTGCTTCAGATGCACTGTCCCCGGTGGAGTTTAATGAATTTTAATTCATTTATCATGGATATAGAAATATGATATCTCAACTTTCATTTTGCAAACAAGTATTCTTCCTGTGTGGACTTGTGAAGTGGGCTTGTTTTCTTGCAGTTCTGGTAGATCTTATTTTATCTCTTCCCACTTGAATAAATCCTCCTTCTGCACAGACTGTTGAAATTGAGAGCTGGTATGAAAACTGTTCACATCACTACATACTACAGTGGCAATAATTTCCTTACCTCTTCTGGACGTTATTTAAATGATGCATTACTTGTGCCACTGGCCTCTTCACAGGCATGGTGTGTTTATGCTGTGGAGTAACCTTGCTCTTGAGTAAAACACAAACTTTTCCTCATGTTTGATGTTATAAAAGAAACAGCTTTTCAATCTCCAAGTCACTTTTGCTTGATTCAGTACTCTAACACGGAATTCTTTATTATTCCAATCTCCATCTCCTTCACGTTTAAAATTCCAATCCTTTCCCTTGAGTGTTCCTCCCAAGTTTGTTTTCCAAGAAATTTCATTGCAGCTCTTCTCCCACATGTCTGGGTGCCTCATGGATAAACTAAATGACAGGAAGTACTTCAGGAACTTCCCTGGGTGGCATCCAGCATTGTGAGTCTCCAAAGGAGCAGGTCACCATTCCCATTTTGGTGAATGTGTGACTCATTTTAAGGACCTTGTTCTAACGTATATAATCTTCATTTCAATGATGAACTTATTAGAATTTTTATTTTTCCTGAAGAAATATGTAAGATTGTATTCTGGACTGTAGTTTTTGTCCTTAATGCTGCTTATGCGTTGTCCTATTTTTATCTCTTCCCTACTGCCCAGTTTTTTTCTACAAAACTTTTATTTTAAAGCTTTTGGGGCTACTTAAAATCAGCCAGCCTGACTTGCATTCCTTTCCATATTCCCACCTGCTTTTTTGCATTATTGGTTTTATTTTAAGATGTTTCACCAAATTGATTAAAATACCAATCCTTGGTCTACAGTTTTATGTTCTGTTTTGTCCAAATTTGTGGGTTTAGAATTATCTGTGTGTTGTGTTTTAAAGTTTTGCTTGCACATCAATTTTGGGATTACTTATTTCTATCCTTCCCCCCACCCCTTTCCTCCATGTTCACCATCATCTGCTGTGAACAGAGTGTTTTATTGTGTGGCTTCCATACATTATCTCTAATTATTGCTGCCTCATCACTGTGCATGTTTGTTTACCACTTTTTTTTATGGATGAATAATTTTTCGCCTTCATTTTTAAATGCAGTGTTTAACTTAGTCTGCCTATGTGCAATTTTTGCTTGATTTGTAATTTTCTTGATCTTTAAGACATAATATTCCTTGGTAAGTCATTCCTCTGTTGCTTTATAAACACTTTGCATATCCAAGTGTTCCATTATCATTCCATTTTATAAGTCCTAGTATGTCAACAGTAATTAAAAAGACGGATTTTATTCATTACATTGCTATCAGATACTGAATGGTTTGGGTCTTATGAGAGCTATTTTGAAAACTCAAAGATTGTGCCCGGTTTTTTAAGTTGTACTTTTTCTGAACAATCATGTAATCAGACTTCTGGAAATCTGTAGATATAGATAGTCATTAATTAAACGGAAAAACAGAGTGCCCATGGGGAAACAAACAGCAGACTAAATTTCATCCTGACTGAAACTAGGTTGATTACAGTATAAATGTTATTTCATGGAGGATTCTTTTTCCGAGTATAAAGTCATGGAGGGCAGGGGACTGAGAAGACAAGAGTGATTCTTGCTTAGCACCTCATTCAGTGGCTGGAATGAAATACTTTTTGCTGTGCAAAGCCATCTCTTGCTCCTGGACTTTGACTCAAACCCTCTTGTTCCTTCAGCTTTCGAAATACAGAAGTGGAACCTGTGTGAGCAAAGTGCACACATGGTGTGGTTTTCATGTAGAACTTGTCTGCTTTTGTTTTTTCCTCCTTAATTCTGACCTTCCTCCTTATTAAAGATATTTATTTAAGAAAAAAAAGCAACAAAGTAAGTATGAGAGCAAGAGGGAGCATTGCCTTCCTCTGTGTAGCAGCTGAAAAATCCCAAAATACCTGAGCAGGGGCAGGGGCAGCAGGGAATTTCCCTGGTGAAATCTTTTTTTCGTGCTTTAGTTTTCAGTGGTAAAACAAAGTCTAACAGCCAACAGTGAAATCCTGTCTTTTGTGTTTTAAGTACTGATACCTGGGAGAGTATGGTAAATTTTGTAAGAGTGGATTGTCACCTCTGATCTCTCCTTGAGGATTCTTTATCTTGTCAATAAAGATAAATTGCATTTCTTGGTGCTTCTGAGATTTTGTTTGAATCTGGTATTTCTAAACCACATACTGCCTTCAAATTAT
>NW_008237447.1:290066-307930 GCF_000691975.1 Corvus brachyrhynchos | reverse complement strand
TCTCTGTATTGTTTATTTAATCTTGCTGATAGTTGTGAGATAATTTTCCCTTTTAGGTTAACACTACAAAAATCCAGTCATGCCCATAGACTGTGGCAGAGGCTTAGCAAGGACATCTTGCCATTTGTGAGGCCTCCCCTGTTACGTGGATTTTTAAACATGCTTCTCTGCCTAGCTACACCCAGAATCCCTCTCCTGTGTTTTGGGATCTTTGACATAACATTAGCATAATATTTAGTGAATCATTAAGGTGAAAAAAATACTGGCAGCAGACTTATTAAAGTTACTGACACTTCACCATTTATGACTTCAGGGTCATAACGTGAAGCGCAAGTTTTATTTAATTCCCCTTTCTGTTTGTTGGGGGTTTTTTGAATGTTTAATGAACAGAGTTGAGAAAGAGAAGCTAGTTCACCACTAGAAAGAAAAAAGAGCCAAAAGCACAGAATAATTGCGTTCTAATGTACATACTCTGTAAGAAATTTTAAAAATGCTGTCTCTTGCTGAGTAAGAGTTGACAATATTTGATCATAAAATTTCTAATATGGGGGAGGTCAAGGGAGTGAATCAGAATCTGCTTCTGCAAACTTAGGTTCAGTCCAAGTTAACCTTTTTTTTATAAAACTGAAAATATAAGGATATTTACTAAACCTTTGGGCTTTCAGTCACTTGAATTATTCTGCTTGACCCTTGTGTCCATTTTTCTCTGGTAAACATTAATTAGGTTTAATTCTCTGGATTCTACTTGGAGATTTTTCTTCAGTTCTTACCTGTTGGCTCAACAATTTAGAGGAGATTATGTGCATATAGTCTAGATGCAGTTTAGGATTGAGACGGGAGGGGTTTGATATAACCAAAAGTACAGTGTTTTCCTGAATTTCTTCCCTCCTCTTGTATCAAGTGGGAGTTTGAGGAGTTTTATTCAGTCGTGTTTTTTCTGAGTCTGAAGATGAGCCAAAGGATGTGTCTGCTTGGGTTTTTTTCCTGACAAGGTAGGAAGGACAGTGTATGGAAGGATCTTTATCTTTTCTTGTTTCTTTTTTTTCTCAAAGCAAAGAAGAATCACAGAATTTTTTAGTCCACCCCTTACTCAAACTTGTCCAGGACTGTGTCCAGTCTCCAAGGATGGAGAGTCAGCAACCACTCTGGGCATCCTGCTTCAGTGTTTGGCTACCCCCATGGTAAAAATGTCTTTTCTTGCATTCAGATGAAAATTCCTGCATTTTAAGTGGTGCCTATTGCCTCTTCTCTTGTCACTGGGCACCATTGAATCAAGCACTCAAGTATGTCTCACCTTTACTGGTTAGAGGGAAGTGATCACCTCCACTGCCTAGAGTAAAGAATTTGGGGAAGTATATTTTAAAAAAACAAACAAACCAAAAAACCCCCCCACGCACAAAAACACCCACAAAAAAACCCAAACCAAAAAAGTTTCACACGCAGAGGACTTGGAAAAACCACTTTGTCACCCCATTCCCCACTTAAAACAATAAAAGAAGACAAGGAAGGGAGAGACAACCCTACCATTTTATGATGACTTTATTGTGCTACTTCCTCTGAAGTACTCATTCTCTCAGAAATTCTAATCCCTTTATCCCTGCAGCATTTTTGTATGAAAGTTGCATTAAGTGTATCCTGAGACTGCATAATGATTCCAGCTGGATTACTAAAGGCATGCAGTGAGCCTGTTTCATGGGGGAAGCAGGGCTGCCTAATCAGTTCCTTTAAAACCCTTTCAGTAACCCCTGGAGTTTCACTTGCCTTCAGGTACCTGGATGTGACCTCCTGGAGAAATTACAGTGTGCTCTGTATTCTACACATGTTAATATGTCAGCAACTTCAGCTTTAGTGGCTGGCAATGGAACAGCTTTTAAATAAAAATGAAAATCAATTTTCATTTAACAAGTAAATCATATTCTTATAAAAAAACCCAAGAAAGCAGCAAGCTATTCAAAATAATTTTGTTCCTAGTGCTACAACTTCATGAACAGTGTCTTGCACAGCATAACTCTCTGCCAATTTTTATGTGACATTTGCAGTTTTTGTGCTGAACTTCAAAGTTCAGGATCCGCCAAGTGTCCATGTGGCTCACCTGAGCCAGGCAAGCAGTTTTATTCAATTTTCTCTTAGATTTTAATTTTTTTTTTTTTAAGGGGAGGAATTTTATTTGCTTTATTGTGGCTAACTGCATTTTGATGACTGGAAAACATTTAAATAATGCTGGGTTTGCAGATTGCTGAGAGGGAGGAGGTGTGAGTGGCATTCTTAATGACTCCATATATTGCAGTCCAACACTGGAGCTGGCCCCTTTGCTGTCTCCTTATCCATTCCCTACCCCAGGAATCATTTATCCTTCCCACTGTGGAAATTCAAGGAATCCTGAGCTTGTTGCACAGCTGGTATAACAGAAGATTAAGTTGCCCATACACTAAACCCAGTGATTGATAGCCAAGGTTTTCACCTAGCAAAGTGCAGTTTTCTTACATAATTACAAGAATTATGTGCAGCACTAAATCTATTCCCTGACTATGAATTGAAGGGTTGTTCTGACTGAGTTATGAAAGAAATTAGAAACTAATTTGTGGAAACAACATCTGTTGTACACAGGCAAAAAAAGCTCTTAGAAGAAGGAAAGAGAATTTATTTCCCTCTGTTTGCAGTTATTTATAAGACAAAAGGAGAAAACCGGAAGTATTAGAGTCAGTAGATTTTGTGCAACACATGTTTCTGTACACAATCTCATTTGCTGAAGAACAAGAGCTCTTGTTTTTAAATACACCCAGGGATATCAGGCACAGGAAAGATGCACTGAGGAAGACACAGAGAGTAGGAATCCATTCCATACCTGTTTGGCTCATGGCCTGCTGAGCTGGTGAGATCTTTGTCACTAATGTCACAGATCTGGGATGAGGTTACTCGGTAATTAACGCTGCCAGAGACTGGAACGAAAATGATGAAGACTGCTTGAGTTCTGGGAGTTTGCCTCCCCCACCTCCCAAGCAGGTTGATGTTTCCTGAAGTGGACAGTAACCCAGCACTTTACACAGAAGAAAATGCTTTTCCACCTGCATTAGATAACATTTACCTAACCTTGGCAAGGTTGAATACAGAATCAATGTAATTCCCTTACTGCCTTTTCACATTTCCAAAAAAAAATCCAAAAAAACAAACAAACAAAAAAAGCAACTGATTGCATATTTTGCATTTTCACCTGGTTACCTGGGACTTGCAAATAGTTAGCAAAGAATGAGTATGGAAATTTACCACATTTTGCACTACTTCTTCCCTTATACTCCTTCCAAAGACAACATGATATGACCAGTGATACGAAAAAGTTGGAATGTGTAGTGTCCTGGTGTGATACCTATTGTGGGACGTGGCACAAGTTATGCAGGTTCTGTGTAATTTTTATCTACACAAAGAAGATGCCAAGGATATTGGAGGTCAGGTATCAGTCCTGGCTAATTTAAAGCTGGATGGGTTTCGTTGCAACTACAAGTGACATTCATATTTGCAATGGAAATGCATCCTCCAAGAGCGTGCAAAAAGTCATCACCAGGATTTGATGCATGAGAGGGGCAAAGATGAGGGAAGAGTCAAAAGTGGCAGCACTGTTATTAATCCAAGTGATTTTAAGGAAAAAAAAAAAGGGATTTTTAGTGACTGTGGCCCAAACAGAAATCTCCTGCTTTACAAGAGAAAATGAATCCAATCTTGTCCTTGGGAAAGCAAAACTGATGATGAGGCATCAAAAAAAAGACACTAAATGAGGGAATAAACCATTGCATAATCTCACCAAGGTGCAGCAATATCAAAATTTTGGATGGAATAAGAGTGAGGGGATCAGGATGTGGCTGTGACTCTCCCTCTGTACAAACACTTGAATATTTTTATATCTTTGGAGTCACCTTTGCTGCTTTTTTTTTTAATAGCATGTTGTCTGGCCCATTTATTTGAACATGGTTTTGGTTCTGTAAATGCTTGAGGCTCCTGTTTGGCATCCACCATTAATTACAGGATAAATGTCATCATTTTCATGTCAGGTTTGTGAGTGTGATCAGGTATTGTTATTGCTAGTGGTAAATGAACTAAATTATTGCTTCAGAAATGCAGGTTCTTTAGAAAGCTGGAACAGCAACCCTTGAAATTCATAATTTCCCTGAAAATATCAGCCTGGTACAGATTTCTGTGTTAGAAATGAGAACTGAAATCAAGAGAAGCTGAGGAACTCTTGAAGTTATCTGCAGAAATAGTGAAAGCTACTCTAGGTGTTCATTAAAGAAAGGACAAAGTATTTGCACCAGATAATGTGATTCCTTACTCTCTTTTCCTCTGATCAACAGCTGCCCTCTGAATTTTTGCCATTAGAAGTTTACTGGTTGCAGTTCTTCTTAAGGCCACTCCTTCCTTATTTCTCCTGACTTACATGATGCTAATTTAGATAAGTGCAGTCAGCTTGAAAGAGCTCGGAACATTTACAACACTCATTTACAGGAAAATACACTTTAGCAGCAAGGAAAATTGCTCCACAATCTCTGAGAAACGTACTCAAAGCGTTGGGTGGCCACTCTAAAGGGTCTTTCTTTTTCCATATTTCTTTATTTAAAATTAATATAGACTTCTGTATTAATATAAATGTAACATTTATAAAATTCATAAGCATTTAAAGTTTCTCTGCTATTCAGTTTTTGTGGCTAATTATCCAGGTGTGCAGCTTCTAATGTCAAGTAGTGGCCTGTTAATGTTTAATTTTCAGGTGGACATTGGAAAGTGTAGGAATCTTCCGTGATTTACTCTGCCTTAGTGTTATAATTGTGACCCTCTTGAGTGTTTCTTTTCACTCAGTTTTTACTTAATTAGCTTCAGGATAGTATTTTTCAGAGATTTCTGAACTAAAAGAATAAGGAATACAAGTTCTACAATACTTCTGATATACATAAACTTACAATTCCTGTGAAAAATCCAAAATTAATTGTATAATCCATTCTGTGTGATAATTCCCTCCAATTTGCCAGACATTTAAATAAACAAACATTTCTTTTACTGTTATGGGGCCACAGTGATCTTGTAGAATGCACAAGGATGAAGGAAAACAAGATCCTACAACCTGGTCTAATATCTTGATACAATTTTTAGTCTTCTTACTCCTCTACAATAAATTAATGTAAGATCCTAGAGCTCAGGAACTAAATATTAATGTTGCAATATAAAAACCTATTGGCACACTTACCATTGGCTTTAATTAAATAGCTGTGAAGAACATCTAAATACTGCAATATTTTTTAATGCAGTGCTGTCAGATACCAATATGAAAATGTATTATGCTGGAGGTTTTCCACTGTACTTTGTGTTTAAAGAAATTCAAACAGTTACAATGTCAGGCCAGACAACCTACACTTAAAAAATCTCCTGGCACAAGCCTGCTCCTGATGGTTCCTGATCCATGTGAAGATGGAGCTGGATGGCAGGGAAAAAAGGGTGCTGGAAGAGAAAGGGGGATCCCTGCCAGTCTGGGGGCTCAGTTCTTCCACACTGAAATGTTTCCTAATTCCTTCCTTGTTATTTACAGACAGATTTTATGGACTCTCTGCATTTTAGAGAGGAACATCTGCAGCCTCAAGTGCCTTCTGTATTTTAGAACATTAACAATATGAAAAATAGGCATTCTCAGAGATGCTAATAAAGCAGAATATTCTCCCCCCCGCAATTCTAGGCCAAAATAGAGTAGCAGGAAAAACCTTGTCATTTCTTTTCATAAGCTCTATCTCTGTAATACTTGTTCAGTAGGTTTCATTTAAGAAGCCACTGGGTTTGACTTGTTACTGGAAGGAGTTGAAGGGAACATGTTTGACTTACAAGAGGGGAAAAAAATCCTTTCAAAAGATTGACAGTGGGGAAAAGAGATTGAACTTTCCTTCAGTGGGGCTGTTCTTCAACTAGAACAGGTCTCTTTGCCCTCTCCTAGCCCTAATATAGTATTAGAGAAAAGTCTAAGACGTGGTTTTAAAGAAGTTGTACAGTGTGAGAGTTATTTTTGATACCCATTCCCTTGAAAATATGCATTTGTTCATATGCTGAAATCTTCAGGGCCCAGAAAATGAGTTTTAAAAGTTGTGCTATCTTTGATCTGAGTTCTGTGTTTCTGAACTTCCATGCTGCCTTTTAGAGGCTCTCTGCTGTTGTAATAGATTTGTAAATTGAAAATGAGATATTTGCATAAAATACAGTCTCCAAAAATAATAAAAATACAAACCATTTAAAATGGGTGCTTAATGCCTTTAGGACTTTTTTTATGTGCCCCATATTACATGAGATAAATTTGAATTCTCTGGGTGTTGCTTAGGTGAAATGGGCAAAGCATTAGATGTGTTGCAAGTTTATGCAAGGTTTCACATGGATAATCTGGAAAATCAGTTGCAAATTTGGTTCTTATGACAGATATTAATCAATATATAAAAATGTTGAATAAAAATATTAGGGCACCCATTCACATGTAATGAAAACATTTCATCTTGCCCTTTACTGCAATAGTTTCACTTAGATGGAAAATATTTGCTGTCCTTGTATGTCTTGATGGTTCTACTGCTAGTGATTTTTTTTTTAATATAGTAGGTTGAGTTTCATCTCTGTTTTGTCAGTATTTGTCTATGTGTTAAAACTTCAGAAGTTTCTCAAATCCTGCAAATTCTTGCTTACCTGTTAAGTTTTATCTAATTCTGTAAGTCCTTACTCCTCTGGAAAAGGGGCTGCTCACCTGGGGCCTGTGCTTTCTGTGAGCTTAAAATATACTTGAGGATGAGAGTGCTGCATCATTTTCTAATTTAACAGACAGGAAAACCTTCAAAGGTCTGGAAAACAAACCTTCTGGGTATTTTGATGGTGATAAAGTACAGAAGTGGCTGTGGTCTCCTGTGAGACAGCTTCGTGTTGAAGGGCAAAGGGAGAATGGAAATTCTGCTGAAGCAGCAAGAGAGAACTCTTCAGGGAAATGATAGGACATTTTGATTAAACCAGTTGAAGAACAAATTTCTCTTGTTAAGAGAGGTCAGGGGGAATTGTTTCAGCTTGCTGGTGTTCTCTCTCCTCCCTTTGGCTTCTCAAAGTAACTGAAGTGTGCAGAGGTTTTTTAATTTTCTTTCAAGATTTATGTGTCTGTAACCTGACTAAAGCAGCACCTGTGCTGCGCTGAACAATAGCTTATTATTCACGAAGAGGGATGGAGTTTTTAGCTAAAAATATTATTTTCTGCATAGTTCTACCATCAATGCTTCTAATGCTGTGTTCAAAAATTTTATTTTCTTAGAAAAATATTGAGTAACGGTAGTGTTAAACTTGTTCTGTTATAATGATGTGCCCCTATCCAAATTGGTGTGTCACAGTTCTAGTGAGTCTGTACATGGAACGGAAAGAGGGTTGTGCCTCAAATTTGCTGAAGGTTCTTTTCCATGGAACACTGGTGTGTGAGAAATATCCTGGTAGGTCAGATCAGAGTTGTTCTTTTGAAAGATGCAGCGGAGGAATGGGTTGTCCTCCTCTTCTGTGGCAAATAAATCTTGTCTGCTAAAATGGAACAATAATGGGGACAAGCTGTCCAGCACCTCAAACATTACATTGCACTGTCCTCATGTGAACAGAGAATTGATTTCCAAGTGGGACTGGAAATAAATAAGTGAAACAAAATCTTGTGTTTGGCGCTCCCCAAACAGGGCGCATGTGCTTGAATTTATCTTTTCATAGGTTATTATTATTTAGTGACTGCTGGTTTTCTTTCTCCTGGGAGCTGATGCATCTGTCCCCAGCAGAGACTGTTTGTTAATAGGATTATGTTTTATTTGACTTGAGTAATAATTCATAAAATGACACAAAGTGCTTTAGAAATATTCATAAAACTTTGAAGCCCCCGGCTAAGGATGCAGTTCTCACTGTATATTGGAATCCTTGAAATACATCTAATACTTGGGGTTTAATAGCTCATCTAGTACAAATAAAACTTTCAATACTTCATCTAGTACAAATAAAAACTTATTTTCTGCTGTCCTCCACGCTTGTTTTGTTAGAGAGCTCAGTCTTACAATTAAAGCAGTAGTTAAGGACTTAGGGATCTTGATTTTTATTTCCAGTTTTAGCAGGTTGTAAAGGGAAATGCTGAGTGCGTGTGTAATTCTCTTAAATTTAAGTTCTTTGATGCTGTTTCACATTTATGTAAATAATGGTTGTGTGGTTCGTGTACTGACTGCTTTTATTTGCTTCACTGAATTCTCATTACTGTAGGGGAAGTTAAAGCTCAAATTTGTCTGATTTAATACAATCATAGAATGGACTGGGTTAGAAGGGACCTTAAGGATCTCTCTGATAAAAAACCATAAATATATCATCAATATATTGCTGACAATTGGAATAAACTGTTCTTTCTAAACAGTAATTTTCTCTCCACGTTATCCTAATTCAGAAACAGGAGAAGCAAATGCCTTAAACACCCTTGCTTCTAGAAAGGAGCCTGAAACCAGTAGCTTTGTGAGCAGAAAAAACAAATTACAAGTCTGGTATTTTTTGTGTGCATCCAAAAAAGTGTAGATAGTGTAATAGCATTTTTCTTGACTCAGGATTAGGTTTCTTCTTCTTATTTACGTGTGCCATGTGATATGATGGAATTTATACTGCAGCTTTTTGATTTGCAAAAAATCACCTTCCTTTCCTGAGAGGACTATATAGGCTGCATTATCAGATGCTACAGTAATTTTTAAAGCAGAATGAGAAAATGTTGCTTTGCAGATGCAGACAAATAGCCAATGGTAGAATATGTAGGTCTGGCCAAAAATGTAGCTGAAGATGAAAAAGGGATGGAAACTTCTAAATATTCAAGATATTTCGAGAACTTCTTTCAGCTGGGAAAGTAAAAGTTGCAAAATGTTCTTCACAAAGGCAAGTTCTACAATAATTTTTTTTAAGGATGGAGGAGAGTTATTCTTACAGTATTTCCTTCCTATAAAGGGAAATTTATAAATAAGAAAAGAGTGTCTTGAAACATGAAACTTGGGAGCTTGACACTGAGTACAGCTCCCAATTTTATTATAAAATAGAGGAGAAATGGAAAATAGAAATGCAATAGAAACTGTATTTCTTTTAGACTAGTTCTATTAAAGTTTTCCTGTTTAGGTCTAAAGATAACTATCCAATGATGATAATGATAACTATATTGCTGATTTTTATTTTAATAGAGCATGTAGATTTGAGTTAAGATAAGTCTCCATTTCATTGCTTTAGGTCCTTCCTCCCCAGGAAGCATTTCTTCCTTATGTTCTTAGCCAGTCAAGGATGGAAAGAGAACGGACATGGATATTAACTGACGTGCCAAAGGTTTCACAGCAAGTCAGCAATGAAATAAAACATATTCTGAATGATGATACCAATTTTTGTCCACATTAGGCCGCAAATCTTAGCCAAATGTACCTGCATTTGTCTACCAGAATGTGGTAAATTGTTCAGTTGATGTAGCTATGATTTGTTTTTCAATCATTATTCCCAGTGATACACAATTCCACGGGCAGGATTTCTGTTGTTCATAATGTTCTAAGCAGCCACTGTGATGCCCTGTGCTCACACTGCTACTCTGGAGAGAAAATCAACACAGCACCTCAAGCCATTTTGTGTTCTGTTCTACTGTAAATTCAAAGTTCTTTTATCAGCGTGGTTTTGTTTCGAGTTAAAAATGAAAGCAAGTATAAGATTTCATTCTTCCTCCATGAAACAGGCAATTTCTCTTTCTTTATTCATGCTCCCACTTCCTCCAGCATCACCTTGGTCTCTGAGTGCCAGTGTGCATGTTAACCAGAGCTGGATGTCCTAACACTTGGGAAAGGGGAAAGAAAGGAAGGCTTTTATGTTATTGTTTTATAAATGTTATATCATTGTGTAATTTACCCTGATGCTTTCAGAAATTCTCTTGAGTGCCAGCATTAAAAGCTGTTATAATTTGCAATTATGTCAACTGTGTATTTTGCCTGGAATATATTAATGCTTAAAATTCTTTTAATGAGAACTTAATGTGTAAGCAGAGAGGAAGTGTGTAATGAAAACACAGAATAATTTATATAAAATCCGTGAGAGGAGGAAAGTCTTAGGCAGAAATGTACCCATCCTGTGGGTGAACCAGAGGTTCTTCCAACATGAGTTAGTCTATAAGGCTATAAATTTATTAGGCTTTCTCTTGCTGACAGGTGAAGGAGGTTTCCAATAGCAGACAAATCTCAGCACATGATTCTTAAACTCTCTGAATTCAAAACTGAGCGATTTGCCTTTGTTTATGCCTTGGATGATCAGTTTGTAAATACTCTGCAAATGAAGCTTACCTACAGAGAGAATCTGAAATTTAATAAATGTTTGTCAAATGCTTTGAAGACCCCTAAGGAAATACAATATTTCTACATTTCCCTTAAAGACTGTTTTCATTTATCATATAGATCTATAGAGTGGTTTTGTATTTTTACTAGTTTATGAATACAGTAATGACAAATGTGTGTTTTTTTCAGGACAGAAAATCTCAAAGTAGTTCACATGTGAGTTGTTGGACAAAAACTGCCCCTAATTTGTGCTGCAAAAATAAAGATGGTGATGAGTGAGTGTGTGTGTGTGTGCTTTTAATGGCTGTTGCATCAAATACACTGACCCTGGGCTGGACAGACACTTTTGTCATGATGATTTTGATTCAAGCACCTGTAAATGTTGGAGCAGAGCAGAATGAAGATACAAAATGAAGACAAAATAATGAATGGGTAAGGACAGGGACATGGTTGTTAATTATAACTGAAAACTTTGACTGAAAGTAAATTTTGTTAACTTCAATGTTTTTTAGTACTATTCCTTACAGGTTTAATAGAAATGGTGAATTTCCTGTAACTTCAGTCCTTTGCAAGAGTATTGTGTGCCAAGATCCTCAAATTAATCTAATTTAGGCATCAAAAGGATGTAGTTTCTTTCTGGATGGATCACTCCTATTTTCTTTGTTTTCTCTCAAAACAGGAAGTCCTGTTTAGGCAGCAACTCATTTGTGTCCCTTTGTGATCCTAATGTTTGACAAATTGCACCTGAGGTGCTGTTGAGTCTCTGCTGAAGAGGTCTCTGCTGAAGAAGATGGGGTGGCAGATCTGAGGCAGACATTCCCATTTATCAGATGAATTCCAGGATTAGTCATAGGCTTGTGACGATAAAAATTAGAAGCTCGCTTCAGAGCTCCTGATTAATTTTGACGCTCTGCCCTAATGAGGCACAGAATCCTGCACAGAGCATTGCAGAGGATAAGGAACTTCATATTTGTGGTTTGGCTCGATTATATTTTAGCTCAGTGATGCATTTAAATAACTTGAGGTCTGGCCAGGCTATCTATATCTAATGACTGATGTAGATTAATTAGGAGACTGGATGTCTGCATGTCCAGAAAGAATAGTGGGTTCATATTCTCTGTTTAAAAGAAATGAGATTTTAATCAGGAGGTTGCTTGTTTGTGGTCAAGGCAGATGGTGCACTAATCATCCTTACAAAGACAGTGTATTGAGTATAAATAATGCGAAAAACCCAATTTGGAGCAGATTATTCATTATTTCTGTAGTCAGACTGCAGGAATTGTTTCTTCCTGCCTCCCTGTCATTCTGTCTGGGAGACAGAGTGATTGAAAGAGCTGCTCCATCTCTATCTGACAAGCTGGATTTGGGTTTTACAAATGGGTTTTCATTCTTGCTCCAAGTAGGTGTATGTATAATATATGTACTTCCATTGTTTACATTTAAATTAAGATCCATCTCTCTTGATTATTCCACACCCCCATCCCTTATTTCAGCACAGAATGTCTTGCAGCAGAAGGTTGGACAGAACTCTTTGATTTGCTTCCAGTGACAGGGATAGGAGAGGCATTTCAGAACTTTTTGATTATGTTTGAGGTCCCAAAATACATTCAAACTTTTAATTCCTCCAAAGAGTGTGTTTATAAATTTGTAACAGATACAGTGTACAAATCCAAACAGAATATTCTGGATTTTGGAAGATTTATCTTCTGAGTGTCTGGCAGACCCCACTAGGGATCTAAGGAAGCCCAAATAAGCCTTGTGGGCTTGCTGTGCTTTGCATTTCTGAGGAAAGCAGGAAAACACCCCACCTATAGCTATTCTCAGCCTGGGAACAAGTTGTGGCATGACCTTCTAATGTCATTTCTCTATGAATGAGAGCAAGATAAATCATCTGTGTCCAAAAAACCCCCAACAATTTCATGCAACACCTTGCCCTCACCCTGTTCTAGCCCATGGACTACCATGGAAGATGGAGAGGGGAGAAAATAAAAGCTCAAGGAAGAGCTAAAGTTAAATTCTTTTTGTAACAAGTGGAACATGCTCTAAAGCTTTTTTTTTTTTTTTTTTGGTGCCTCCACAAGTGCTCTTCTAAGTCACAAGGGTTTACTGCTTTCCAGATAGGGTAGATGGGGCAGTTCTCTTGTTGATTGTGTTCCTTGAGCAGCCAGTGGTCTTCCAAATCTTTCTAAGGAACTTGGATCTTGAATAGCTGTAAGTTTATGTGAATTAAACAGCATCCAGTGCTTGGGATGATCTGGCAATGAAAATTAACGAAGGGCAGTAATTATTGTTCAGAGTTATGAAGTGACTGAATTGAAGCTTGGGTGCTTCCTTACTTAAAAAGTTCTGACTGTTTGAATGTATTTGGTTTTGTATCGTATTTATCAGTTACTTTCTGTTTATTTCCTAAGGGACCATTTCGTTAATGCATATCAGTGATGGAAATACGTAAAACAAACCCCAGATCTGTAATGTTACCAAATCTCTGTAGTTAATTAAGGGAGGGAATTAATGTAGGGCACAGGAGAAGGTGACTGGATGCCTCAGGCTCAAGCTGCCATCGTAGCATTGATTCTGAAAGTAACATTCATTTTGTTAGTAAAATACACCAGGTCTAACCCCAGTTATAAGGTGTCAACACTGTCAATCTTTACAAGCTGAAAAACCCCCTAATTTAAAAAGTACAGGTTCCCTGCTGATTGCCTCAGCAGGCTGCACATTTTGAGTAATACATCACTGGATCAGCACCATTTCACAGTTAAGGTGCAGAAACTCAATCTGTTTGCAGTGCCATGAAGTCAAGTGCACTGTAAAACTGCTGCTCAGTGATAGAAAACATAACTGTAAAAGCAGACTTTGTGGAAGGAGTTAAGTGATAATGTGACATGTGCTTGGTGGTTCAGTCACACTTGCCTAAATTCAAATTTCTTTAACCACAAAATTTAATATGCTACTACTGGGGTTTGCTTTTTCTTTTCCCCTTCAGGAGTTTCATACCTAATGTATGTCATTACATTATGTATGTCATTACAACTAATGTTGACATTAGTTTTTTCTTTTCCCCTTCAGGAGTTTCATACCTAAATGCGCTCCTGTCAACTGGTTTGGAAGAGTTAGAAAAGCTTCTGGAATGACAGAAGTGGGAAGAGGATTTTTATGCTCTCCCTGAGAATGACTGGCATTTCTCAGTGCCAACAGGTAGAGAATCCAGCCGCATTCCTGGCAGCCAGTGCTGCTTGGCACAGCCCAAGGACTCCAGGACTGTGCAGGAAATGGCCAAATTGGTGGTTGTACTTCAGCCTTCCTGCTTGTTGTATGAGAATAATAGAGCTCACTCTCCTCAAATGTGGGTTGAAGCTAAATTCAAGTGTGCAAAGTGGATGATATTCATTGATGGAAACTGCTGATAACATGAGAAATGCATGAAAACTGGTGAGGAAGCTGTTTTAAGGTCGAACAGTGGAACTTAATCAGTTTTGAACACATTAAAATCATGCCTTTCTGAGCTTGAATCACTGGATACTCATTTATCTTTTGGCAGGACCTAAGAGAGGACCTAGGCTCTCTTAATCACAATCTGCCATCCTTGTATCCTTTCTCCAGTGTCTCTGAAGGGCACCTGAGGTGGAATGAGATCAAAAATTGGGCATTTTGGACACTGCTCATGTTAGAAATAAAACAAATGTGATACCTGAAATGAAAACTTTCTCAAAAAAATTTAAAACTATGGTTCCAGATATGCCTTTGTAATTTTTTGATGTCAGTCAGAAGTCAAAATGTATTCTGTGTTATTTGATGCTAAAATCTCCTAGAAACTTTTTTCCTTCAGGAACTTAGTTATCTTGCTGGATACTTTTAAGTCAGTATCATTCAAAGTGCCAGAACTTGATCCTTTTTCCCAGATTTAAAACCACATTTTTCCATAACTAGGTGTGGGGAATTTGGAAGGTGAGGAGGTAAGGGCAGCTGCATTGGATCCTTGAGGAAGAAGTTGGACTGAAAATGGCTGCTATGGTCCATGATAGCAGCAAAGCTTCTGGATAATGAGGGAAAGGGGAAACCCCTATTCTCAACTTCCCTACCACCCTTTCCCCTTCAGCCTTCCCTCTGCACCCCACTGAGCCACTTCACACCTTATGCTTGCTCTGTGGTTACTGTGAAGCTGCACTTGCACTGCAGGGAAGCTTTTGAAGTGCTGTGAACTTTTTGGTTCCTTCAGTGCTGCTTTTTGACTGGGTAGCCCTAATGGTAGGGAAAAAAATTCCATGCAGTGCCTCACTGTAACCTGCCTTTTAGGCGTTATGTGACTGCTGCTCTGTGATCTCCCATTTCTCTTCTTTCCACAGTGGAAGTAACACAGTCTTAAGTAGCAAACTCCACATTTAAATTGGTGACACACACTTAAAAGTAAAGCCTGCAAGAGGGTATCTTAGAAAACAATAAGACAGTTGCTCTAGGAGGATTCTATCTTGTTCTTATTTCTTGAAATGAAATAATTTTCTTCTGCTTGGATTTTTTAAAACCACGACTTTATGGGCAGCAGAAATCTCCTAACAAAACCCATTTGATAAAATAACCAAGTTACTTTTCTGTAAAGATGAAATGATGGAAGGGATGATATATTTAGTACCTGGTTATCTTCCATAAAATCTTTTTATACAATGATACTGCAGTTTAAAAAACCTCATTGAAGACCATTAATGAAATACCAAGTCTGTTGATAACAATTCTAAATTATCTGTCATGAAAAAGGACACTTGTTAGAATTGTCTTCTTTACTTCTATACTGAATTCATAGAGAGGATTCTGAAGAGTGATATTTTGAGAAGGAATGTTTTGCTTCATAGTAAATTTTTTGCTAGATATGTCTTTTGTACAATACAGTGCATTTTCACTTGAAAGGCTGGAGTATGTGAATGAGGGTGTTTTGTTACAATGGAATAATGATATAGTGGCAGAAGTTTGATGGGATAATGGGATTCCCCAAAGGGGTTCCCCAGCACTAAATGAGGATAATGTCACCTAGCTTTCTGAACAACAACAACACTTTCTGAACTTTGTTTTTTGTTTTTGTTGCAAAATTTTAGGCTCTACAGATTGGTAAGGAAAAGGTTTTATTGTTTTTGGGTCTTTTTATGTCCTGTGACTAAAATGAATGTGTAATCATGGGTCATTGTGATAGAAAGGATTTATAAACTTCATGTTATTCTGTTAAAATCATTTGGGACAGGAAGAGAAAATGCCTGAGGCATTACCACAACAAAGCAGGATTTCTTTCTGAGCATCCAGAGGACACAGAGAGCGAGGAAGATGGGTGTCTTTTTGCCTGATAAGAGGGAGTCAATTTTGTCTTATGTGTATTTTGAACAAAATCCTGATAGAAGTTGTCTGAAGCCTACAGACCACACACACCTAATTTTATTGCAGAATGCTAGGAGCAGACTTTCCAGTTGAAGTTGTAATTGAAGAGTAGTTTCAAGGAAAACTCAGTCTCCTGTTGAAAATTATCTAAGGAGAAGCAGGTAACAGGACAGGTGTCTGAGATGAGAATGCTTAAAATTTCAATAATGAGCTCCCCAAAACGTCAGAAAGATGTTACGTTTGAAAAGGTAAGTTTAAAAATTTAGTTGATATGGGATGGGAAGATGGGTGGAGGGGGAGTGGTGTTTGGAGTATGCTTTATTGTTTTAAAGCAGTATCAGCTAGCAAAAATACCTACTTTTCATCTTAATAGAATAAAGAGAATAGAATAAATAACTCTTAGTGAATAAGAAAGTCCGTGGCAGTCACAGGAGCCCCGTTGTCTCCAGTCTAAGAGGACGCCAGAAGGCTCCTGGGATGCATTTCACCAGCCCTCACTCAGCAAGCTCTGGAGAGCTGGAAAAAAATCCTGTCATGTGAAGGCCGGGTCAGGCCTGGCAGAGGCTGTCACAGGTACCTGAGGACAGTCAGTTGCTCTGGCAGACAGACAATACTCCTGCAAGTGAGCGTGGCAGTTCCCTGGTGACACATTTTGGTCACCGTGACTGCGTGCCGTGCGCTGCCCTCAGCTGAGGGTACTGCGCCTACAGTTGTCGGAGCGTGTCTTGGATTTCATAATCTCTACTCTGCCAGGATGGGCTCAGGGGAGTTCCACTCCACTCACATGGAAGGAGCTTTGTTTAACTACCCATGCCTAATTGCAGATTACTCACAGCAGGATTTCTTTCTGAGCAAATACCATAAAACACT
The DNA here is from genome assembly GCF_000691975.1 of Corvus brachyrhynchos. Classification (NCBI taxonomy): domain Eukaryota; kingdom Metazoa; phylum Chordata; class Aves; order Passeriformes; family Corvidae; genus Corvus; species Corvus brachyrhynchos. Next base: position 291,359 of record NW_008237447.1, on the reverse strand, counting down.
GAAGATACAATGGGGAGAGGTAGAAACACCCGAGGCCTGTGCAGCCCCCTTATCACAGGGGGGACATTTTGGGACGTCCCTTTGCCATTGCCCCACGGCATCTGCCTGTCCCCTGGCATTTAATCTGAGCCATGCACTGGAAAGGAATCAACTTTCTAAAATAAATACACATATTTTTGGAATCCAGACCTGGAAATTATGTTGTTGAGTATCCATTTTTATATTTCACACTGTCTGAGAGATGGCTATATTGTCATTGATCAGGTGTATTATTAAATGTTTGAGACATTTTTGCTGCCATTTATTTCCCATTTCAGGACTGATTTGGTATGATTTTTTAAATTGTCTGGAGGAAACATTTTTCAAAAGCATGTGTAGAAATATGCTTTTGAGCAGGTGAAGTGATTTAAGAGATTCAAAGGAAGAAGAGGCTGAAATGAGACCTGGTGTAGCTGTACCTGTTTTTCTTGTTCTCTTTTTTCTCTTTATTTTTTTCTTTTCTGGTATTTGTTGTTTGGTTGTTTTTAGAGCAGAATTTCTTGCTCCATTTTCATTACAGTGATAGGCTATTGAGAGTGCATTTATCTGTCCGTAAATCACAACTTTTCTCTTTGCAGCTAGATTTAATTCACAAATTCAGTAAATCTGTCAGGCATCATGCATACAGTGACTAATGCTTGGAGCAGTATATTGGTAGGATTTTTAAAGGGAAGAAGGGAATGGGAATGGGACTCATTGCTGCTGTTGGGAAGTGACATCTAAATCAAGAGTCCTTGATTTAGAGGAACTGTCCCGGTGAAATGGGAAGAGGGATGTGGAAGATCCCCTATGCTGTGACTGAAATGAGCTGTTCTTTGGATGTCTCCTGATTCTGATGGACTCAGGACTGCTCTGCTTTGTCCCAGATTCTTCTGCTCAAACATAAAGAAAACAGAGGGCCTTTGTCATCTTCACTTATTTTCTGCTTTGACTGAAGCAATTGAGAGTCCTGATCATACGGAAATGCCATATCCAAATAAAACAACTGTGATGTAGTGTTTGAAGGTTGTGGTGTCACGAAATTGTATCCACAAAAACCAGCAATAATAGTACTTTTGTCTTCTATTTTGAGTCAGTATTGAACTTCACAGTCTTTTACTTGCTACTTAAATAACAGTAAAATTTAACAGCCAAGCAAGGGTAGCATAATATTTGAAGGAGACAACATAATAGACAATGTATTTGAATATGAATTCTTTTGCTAGTCCCAGAGAGCTCCTGATGGAAATTTGTAAGGTCATGACTGACTTGATG
>NW_008237447.1:289672-290052 GCF_000691975.1 Corvus brachyrhynchos | reverse complement strand
CTGAACATTAAGCACATTGTTATTCTTCTCATCTCTGTTTGGTCATTAAGGAAAGCAATGAACATCACATGGTGTCAGAAGCGTGGAGAGAGAATGAATTTGGGAAGGCTTCAGCAAAGGTCACATAAAAAAAGGAAAGGGGAAGAAAACCCAAAGTGGGACTATGGTAGCTCAAAGCTTTCTTACATAGGTTTTATAAGAAGTTATTTTATGTTTGTTTTTTAGAAGAGTCTCAAAAGTTTATTGCATATATTGTGGAAAAGAAGAGCACAGATATGCCTTTGACCCTGAGATTGTACTGGATGTTGGGATTATTTAAGAGACATATTAAACATATAAACATAATTAATCACTTACCTGCTGACAGCAACAGTGTGCGT
>NW_008237447.1:283148-289649 GCF_000691975.1 Corvus brachyrhynchos | reverse complement strand
AACTCTGGGTTGTAGTAAACAGAATGATCTGGGCAGAAAACCCTAAAAATTCTGCATGTGGCTGGAGCATTCTAAGTGCAACAGCAAACACACAGTAACGTGCTGCTGTTAAATGATGGCTCCAGCACAGCAAGATTTTCAAAGAAATTCAAATAAATAAATAGCAACTTAACTGAGACAAAACAAAGTGCCTGATGAAATTACAGGCAGACTTGGGCACAGGCAAAATTAATTTTTCATCCCAAAGTCCTTCAAGCTCTGTCCTTGCAGAGCAAAGGCAGTGTGACTTTGTGTATTAAATACAGGTTGTTTTCCTTCTGTAAATATGTAACTGCTTTATTTCATAAGGAGCTCTCTCCTCCACTTGACTGCTTAGTAAATAACTTCTCACTTCAATGAGGTCAAAACCTTCCTTCCAATCCTCAGTAAAGATTTTTTTCGTGCAAACCTTATATTTTATGTCTCTGTGTCAAAAGCCTTTGTGATAAGCGTCTAAGAGCTATAGTTGTAGCTATTACTGAGTTTTCACTTGTCCAAGGCCATTTTGTGACAATAAGATGCTCACCTTTTCCTCTTTAGGAAACCTATAACTTCTTCCCAAACTTGTCACACTTTATAGAAAAAAATCACAATTAATTTCAACCCATCAATTTTCAAAGTTATCCAGGGAAACAGGTTCTTACTTTGTAAATTGACTTTTTTACTTGATCGGCTACTACTGAAATTGAGTAAAAGCATGATTGATTAATCTTCAGGACTAACTTAAACCTGTTCATTCTGGTGTTGCTTTTCTTGTCATTCACGCTCTGGTTAATTAATATCATCACATTTTAAGAGCAACTCTGCCTGGTGAAACTGAAGGCGACCTGCTTCAGGAAATAATGTATTAATACATTGTTGTGGTGCTGTGCTGTTCTGCCTGGTATGCAGGCTGCCTGCTTTAATGGAGGATGTGAGGAATTTATTTTTTGTAAGTAGTGACCTTTTCCACCAGGGCATGTGCTAAATGGCAGCCAGCTATGCATCAGAAAACAATTATGCCTGGCAGTGCAACTGTTCATATGTTCACAAGGTCTTTGAGTTCTTGAGTTTTCCCTGGCATTTAATCTGAGCCATGCACTGGAAAGGAATCAACTTTCTAAAATAAATACACATATTTTTGGAATCCAGACCTGGAAATTATGTTGTTGAGTATCCATTTTTATATTTCACACTGTCTGAGAGATGGCTATATTGTCATTGATCAGGTGTATTATTAAATGTTTGAGACATTTTTGCTGCCATTTATTTCCCATTTCAGGACTGATTTGGTATGATTTTTTAAATTGTCTGGAGGAAACATTTTTCAAAAGCATGTGTAGAAATAGGCACCAAGCCTTTGTTAAAAGTCAACAGAAATTGGGCACTTATTTCTCTACCTTTTCCCCTGCTCATAGCCAGTGGACTGAATTGTTGAATTGTTTTTATTTTTTTCTTTTTCTTTTGCATTATTATACAAAAAATGTGTGCTCTGAATGAGTCTAATTATTACTTTTTTCCAAGAGCTACAGAAATGCTATTTATTTGATTCTAAGGAGAAAAGACTGCTCTGATTTTACATTGGAGGTCCACTACATAGAAGTGACTAAGGCATTGTAGTGTAGTCCCAAAACAAAAGTGTTTTGAGATGGGCTGCTTAGAGTTCCCATTTATAAAAAAAGTCAAAGCCATATCCCAGCAGGACTTTATAGGTCTTTTCAGGAGTGATATCAGTTTTATTGGTTCTTTTCATTTGCACCGGGATTTGCGTTTGTTATCAATTTAGTAGGGTGAGAAATCCTGTTGTTGTGAAATCCTTGGTTTTAGAGGTGAGCAGTTCTAGCAATAAAAAGGGTTTTAATTCTGTCATGGATATATTTTCTTTTCAGAAGTGCTCTGAATTTTCACACACTGTATTTTAAGCATTTAGTTGTTCTATTTTTGTGATATTTGAGTTAAAAAGAAAGGAACTATTCATATGCTTGCCTGTAAACTATTCTGTTTGAATAGGGATATTCAGTACTTTGTCAATGAGAATGTTGCTGTGTAATAGCACAGATTTACCAGCTGCAGAAAGTAGTTTGGTGTGTTAGTTGTTTCCTTTGGGTCCTATGTTTTTTTAAACAAACCATATCATTTGTAGTTCCTGGCAACATTTCTTCTTCTTTGTGAGTTAGAATGTTACCAAAAAAAAGTCAGTGTTGGAACTAATTTGGAACCCATTTTTAATTAGAAGCAGATGAAACAACTAATAAAAACTTTACAAAACAGAGAAGCCCTCTCCTTCCCCATTTAATTTCCTGAATTTTTTTTCCCGGTCTCACCCCTTGCTGAGCAAATGCACGATTTCTCCACTTCAGCTTGAGAGGAAGAAGCCTTGTGAAAATGCAAAATCCACAGATGCCAAAACATCCACTGATAAAACATCTCAGTGATGCATTTTCATTCATCTCTGAATAACAGCAGCTGCTTTCACTGCTTTTCCTTCTAAAGGGGGGAATTCCTATAGTTAAAATGGTACCTTAAATATATATGCACATATTTTTATGTAGATATATTTATATACACCTATAGCTGCATTAGATTGAAGCACACCTGCAACCTGCTTTGTACATTCCTAGTGGATATAATTAGTAAAATCGTCACTACAGGGAAGCATGGATGAGCAATAGATGTTAAACTTTTAAAATGTATTAGTCTGAATAAAGGCTATGAAGGTTTCTATCAACTGGAACTGGGCCAAAATGGCTTTCTCATTATTTTAAGAACAGATGAACTCTCCTTATTTTTTCTATTTTTTCTTTTTCCCCTTTTGTTTTTTCTTTTTTTTTTCTATTGTGTAAACATTCAGTCAAAGCAATACTTCACTGCAAAAGCCTGGATTTTTTTTTTTTTTTTAAATTCTTTGCAGGAAATTATTAGTATCTAATGAATCATATGCAAATAATTATTATAAATAATTTTCTAATAATAAATTATAAAGAGTTTTATAATAATAAACTATTATTATAAAGAATACCAGAATTACCAGGAAGTTTATTTTATTTATGAGTGGGTAGGTAGCTAGGTAAAAATATGCTTATATTTCCTATCATGTGTTTGCTACTATGCATGCTGTATTTAAAGTATACATGGCAGAACAAGAGAATTTCACAGTCTGAGATTTTCCCCATGCTTTTGTTTGTTTTAATTGTAAAATCTCAATAAATGTGGATGTTTCTTTCTTCTGCATTTTGCAGTTTACCCACCGTGGAGTCTGACAAGTGTTGGGATATCTGCATTAGAAAGAACCCACAGCATTTGATACCTAAGCTATTTTACCTGTCCTGAGAAGGTAAGATGTTCCTTTCCCTCCTGTCCTTGGGTTTCTGCTGTCCTTGCTTTCTGTCGTTGGATGGATGGTGAAAAGTTGTTTTCCCTGTGAAGCACGCAGCCTGTCCTGCTGTTTTTAACTGCTTTTAGTTCCAGCCCAGTGGTCTCCGTTTCCCAGGAAATGCCAGCTGACCATGGGAAGAGGCCCAGCTCAGCAGAATGAATCCCATTCCACCACAGCAGTTGGGGAACCTCATGGAATGGCTCTGTGTAACTCCCAGCTCTGAGCAGTTCTTAAAAACGCTGCCCTTTCGTGCTTCCCAAATCCTGGAAGCCAGCAGCTCCTGTGAGTCCCCTGTTTCTCTGTGGTCTGATATTTACTCCCCTCTGACATACAGGGGCTGCCCTGTTTGCCAGCTTTTCCTAAATTAGGAAATAGGATCTAATGTGTGGTTGGGGGAGCACCAAAGGCAGCTGTTTCATGGAGGGCTCAGCACAGATGTGTGCACTTGGAGCTGGAGAATGAACAGCACAGCAACACAACATACTGGGTGAAATATTTCCATAACTTGTCTTTCTGTAGAAAACTTCTTTTAAAGGGAAATTTTGGGGAAAATAGCTCCCAGAGACAGTTTGCCAGGGCTGATGTGGCTCTTGTAAACTGAGAGGACATCACATCAGCTACCAGCAGGACAGTGTAATGCTCTGATTTCTGTGCTCTTATGTAACTTTAGTCAGAATCTAGCAGATTTAATAGAATGACTTTATCAGTATGAATACATTTTAGGTCAAGCCTTACTTTATGCCTGTGGTTTTAGCCAGTGAATAAAGTGGGTTTTTTCCTGTACATCTGTTGTATTCCTGGCATCATGTTGGCAGCCGCTTTCAAAGAGTGCTGGAAAAATATGAAGAAATACATGTGTCAAGATTTTGATAAGGGTGAGTTTGAAATTTCAGACGTCGAGAGTACAAGGCTTAATCACAATAAGACTTGGCTTTACAATTGTAGCATAGTTTAGTATACCTTAAAATATGTCTCACTATCCATGATTGGGTCATTTGGCTTGTTGAAAATGAGGCATTCAAACCCTGTGTCAATACAGTTTGGACTTTCTGTCCTTAATACAATAATTTTATGTCCTTTATGATATAATTGTAGATCTATCAGTGCTGATACCTTACAGGAGAGATCAATAAGCCTTTAAGCCTTTAATCTGTCCTAAATTTATGCCGGTTGAAGACTGCTCTGAATTCACTTGCTGGTTTTACAGTGGCCCAGATATACATTGTTAATAAACCCCCCCCCCTTTTTTTTTTTTTTTTTGGTGGTTTTAACCCATTTTTTGGTGTTTGTTTGTTTATAAACTTTTCTAATTAATCGAATGCTGTTTTCCAGAAAAATCTGGAAGGTTCTATTCACCCTCATGCAGCAGACAATCCTGTCTGCACTAACCCTCAGCCCTCTCCTTGAGTTCTCTGATTTCTAATGCGGCTGACCCCGGCTGAACTCTGTCAGAGGGGCTCTCACAAAAGAGGGGCCTCTGATCTGACAAATCGATTGGCAGTGAGGGAGATTTAATGGGCAACGACCTCCCTAACAAGGTCTGGAGCCTTTTCCCGGGAAGCCTGGAGCTGCAGGGAGGATGGGGAGAGCAGAGGGGGAGCCTCCCTACTCAGGAACCAAGGCTGAGAATGAAGAGAGGCAACAAAAGGCTCTCAGCTTCTCGCCTAATCAGCCCGACAAAGGAAACAACTATATCTGATTTAGAAGCTGTTAAGTGGAGGTCAATTGCCAATAATTGGGCTAATTAAAACCAAATACTGAAATGATATTACCAGTCCAGCCTGGACTCTACTGAAGTCAGGTAATTAGAGGATGGAACCTCAATACTCAATTCAAATCTGCAGGGAAGAAGTTGGTGTGGTTAACGGACAAGCTAGATTTAAAAAAGAAAAACCAAAAAAAAAGTGGATGGTAATTGGCACAACCCCTCATTTAGCACAAAATCTTTATTTTAAAAGCAGATGCTGTCACTTTCAATGAGCTGTAATGGTTTTTTAATTTCACAGCCATGAAGTAGGTAGGAAGATAATTTGGCAATGTATAGATCGAATATACACTTAATTAGAGCTGCTAAAGCAACATGTTAGCAGGTACATTTCACTGTGACAGAGCCACAGAGTCCTCCTGAAAATATTCAAAGTACCATGGTGTAGTCTCCTGTATTCTTGTCTGAACTTCAGTTCTCAAGTAATTAGTTTTGGGCTGTAACCAAGAGTAAGTGCCTTTCATTGCATGGGATGCATCTGCCTTGGATCTGCTGCCTCAGCAAAACAGATAAAACATTCCTGTGCAAAGATTCAGCATCACAATTAACAGAATAAAGCCTGTCTAAACTATTTCGGTCCAGACAGTTTACTGCCAAGATGCTTTGGTAATAATTTTAAGCATTAATAGCATGAATTTCTCTGCAAGGTGGTATTAGAAGATAAAAATGGTTTTCTGTATTTCTAAACATAACAATCCCAGAAAATTCAACCAGTCTAACCAAAAAGTAGCAAAGCACAATAACCTGCTTCTGGTATCACCTGTGGGGTGAAAACTCTCACTTAGCATGATCAGAAATATAATGTGAACCTGTTTCTGTTTGCAACTGGCTTAGAAAAGCTAGCAAAAAAAGCATTTGTGATCTTCTCTAAAGTGAGTATTTATGTCTGGGGTTCCTCATTTATTCTTTTGAACAAAATAACCAAAAGTACACATTAAGTGGCCTGTGGCATGTTATCAGAAAGCTAAATAATCGTATGGCTTCCATTTTTCTATCAACATCTCCTGAGGTAGCAGCTAATGAGAAAGCAGTGTGTCAGACTAAAATATATGTAAAATTCATACAAGCGGTATTTTTTGTAATATTTATGTACATGTGGCTGTATAAAGATAACTGATGGAAAGGACACACCAGTGGTGTATGCACACAGTGGAATAAGGGAAATGGTGCTGTTCCTTGGCTCCCAGTTGGACTGTGGTGTTTCAGTGCTGCCTCAGGAATTTCTGGAGATGGGATTTGCTGTGATTCCCTCTCCTGAGGATGCTCTGGTGTCTGATGTGAAGGGGTGTCTGATGCTGCAGCTTCTCCTGGTGTTGAGGTGTTGCAGAGCTGTTTCCTTTTC
>NW_008237447.1:246622-283107 GCF_000691975.1 Corvus brachyrhynchos | reverse complement strand
TCAGCACCTGCAATCAACTGGTGACCAGAATTACATTAAAAGTAGATTATTAGTAGAAGAGGTGTTCCACGCTTCTGCACAAAGATGTTTGCAAAACACAGCAAAATAGTTACAGCACTCTAGTTTTTTACATCAAACCATGCTGGAGACAGTGGTCATAGTCAGAAGAAAAAGATTTTTGTTCAGCCACACACCACTCCCCCATAAAAAAACCCAAAAATACCAAGCTACCTACTTTTGATTCAGAAGAAAGGCAGCAAAAGAAGTGTGAACAAACACACAGGATAAATAATTTGTTATTTTTCTCCATATCCAGGCATTGCACTAAGGTTCCTGTGCAACCAAAATGAGTATGAAATTCAACCAGTGTGAACAGGGGCTTTTGTTTTGCCCTCACAATTAATAGTAAAAAAAGTCCTCCACAAATACTTAAGTTTTACATGATTTTAAAAAATAAAGCAGTAAAACCAGAAAATTGACACAATTGTTATTAATAAAGCAGAAGTAGGAAAAGGCCTTGACAAATAAGAAAATGAAATTTTATCTGCTGATGTCATGAAGCCTTCCTCATGCCACTGAAATTCACCAGCACTTTCAGGGGTGTTTTTTAATAGTTCTAGAATTGTGTCCCAAATAACACCACATCTCAGAGAGTAGGGGAAAAAGAGAGGGAGAGAGTAAGACTTCATAGTCTGGGAAATGTCTGGTTGTTACCTTTAAAATAACATGAAAAGTCACGTAAGAATGAAGTGAATAACCACAGAAAGAGATTCTAAGTTCTCTCATTTTTCTAAAATTTTACTATTTGATAATTTTGGAAGTGATGCTGCTCTGCCCCTGAGGGTATTTTTCCATATCCTAAGTGATATCCTTTTCCCATCAAACTGCCATGCCCACCAAGCCAGAAAGTTCCAAAGCTAAAAGCTCCTTGAGAAATGAATAAAAATTTGTGTTATTGCATTTTAACCTATGCAGAATAAACAGCTTCTAATACTTTACTTCTAAAGTAAAATTAAAAACAGGATTAAATGAAAGTATATCCACATGTTTTCAGACATCTGTATACTTTCAAAATAAGAGTAGTTGGCTCACATCCAACATTATTTCTTTTTCCTCATTTCTCGTGGCTTACTTATGTTGAATTCTTTTAGTCATGCTGGGTTAGATGAACAAGCCTTTCATCAATTCCTCTTTTCCCCCCAACACAGTGGTAACAAAAGATTTTTCACGTTAATTCTGTCCCTTTCTGGAATATGTAATGCCAGTGTTTTGAGGAAAATGTTATGCAGAGCTACAGTAGAAATCTGCACTGAAATAAAGCATATGGAGCCAAGGAGCTGCTTGTTCCAACCTTGCAGCAAGCTTAAACTGAGATATTCAGGCATGGAAAATATTTTATTGAGTATAATCTGGATGTGTCAGGGCAATTGGAAGTGACAGAAGTATTTAGAGCTTTAAATAACCCCAGTGTTACTGTAACTGATCACCATCAGGATAAAAATTGAAGTGTAATTTGTTTGATACTCCCTCTGGCTTTCCTTTATATCTCTTTCTGCTTCTCCCCTTTGTAAATATATTGACTTTTATAGCCATGTTAACTTCCATGGCTTAAAAGTTGTCTTTGTTTGCTTTGCAGTAATTGCAGCTTCTCCTTTGCTACTGACAAGATTTAGGCTTTGAGATAACTCTGTCACCTGGAGTTGTGGTTTTTAGGAGCTGTTTTCTTCCTGCCACTGTCAGGCTTTCACTCAGAGATGTGATGCTATCTCCCAGATTAATGCACATTACCCAAAGAAATGATCAGACAATATTTTCATCAACACTGGCAGACGTAACTAATGAGTCCCAAGTTTTATTGAGCAATAAAAATTCCGTTTTCAATGGAGTCTCGCTAAAAGCAAGGCTGTTTGTATCTGTTTCCTCTTCCTGTAGCATTTGTTCTGCTCCCTGTAAAGATTCTGCATTTAAAAACCCTTAGTAGGGAGAGCACACAGCTTTGTGATACCTTTACCATGAAAAATTATCACTACTGGTAGTAAAACAATGGTAATGGTTCCCAGTTGTGGCATTCTTCAGCTGTCTGTACTTTTGTGTGTAACACTGAGTTTCACAGTGACTTCTCTGTCCTCTCCATCCTCACTGATTCACTTTGCAGAATTTTATATCCTCTCATTTGCAAGTTAAAATAATGCTTAGGCATTCATATTCCCCTAATAACAGAGCATATGCTTGGAACAAGGCTGTGGCCACCATTTTTACTGCATCCTGATGAAGAGAGGGTGCAGCAGCTATGGGGACAGCCCTCATCCTTGCAGGAAAAAAAGGTATTTTCCCTCTCCATTTTGGAGGCAGAGGAGATAAAGGCAAGAGAATAAAGATTTTTGTGTCTCTGCAACTCTCTTACAGCAATCAGAGTGGGTAGGATAGGTTATTATTAACATTTTCATTTTATAAATAGCAAGAAACTGCACTGTCTTGGGACACACAGGTGCATTAAGCTGTGTTCCATGGGCGTGACACCTCCCAGGGAAGCAAAGCTTTGCACCTAAGGCTGTTCTCCGGAACTTCTACCCCTCCTGGTGATGCCAGAAAATGAGATGCATTCTGCATTTTCGCTGACAGCAGATATGGGTTGTTTCCTTTCCCATCCCAATGGGATAATTGTGGATATGCTGCTTTCCAGGTGGCCTTGGTGAGCTTTTAGCAGAGTCCAGTGTTGCAGAAGCCTCACAAAATCCTTCAGCCAGAGATAATGACCATTTATCCAACAGCATCCTGAGAGGCAGCTGAACACACCCTTGGCTACTTGGCAGGACACTGATCACACCTTTATTTTGCATTCAGGGTTCCAGGGAATGGCTGCTGTCCCAGGAGAAATGAAAAAGTTGTTGTTTTTTTTTTAAGTGGTTGTGTGGCAAGTCTTCCCCTGGGTAGGAGTGCTACTGAGCACTGCTGAGTGCTCAGGATGGGAAACCATCCCTGGAACAAGAAAAAACTGCAGCTAAAATATCATAATTTTGTAAACCTTTGTCTCAAAGACAAAACCCCCCAATGTTCTGTCAGAAGCAGTAACATGGCTTGGCATCTGTGGCTATTTTAAAGCTGAATTTTTCTGATATTAAAAAAACCCCAAACAAACCCAGAACCCAGACGAGTAAGATAACACTCTCACAAGCTCTACAGTTTTTAAAATATTTAACACAGAATAAGGATTAATAATTAAAACCATCTGTTTTGGGTAAAAGGCATTTGTGCTTGACCTTCTTTGGAGAGCTCTAATATTGCAGTAGCATTTTTTTGTGGTTGCATTTTATATTTTCCTGTAGAGTACAAGGAACTTGTGTGGTATCCATGAAAGTAAACACTGCAGGAATAACCCTGCATTTCCAGTTGCTGTGTCCTACTTACCTATGTTCCCCAGCTCATAATAATTTTCAATCATTAATTTATATCTTGTGTATTTTTATTTACATGGTGTGTTTTTATTTATAACTAATTGATGATTTGCCATGCTCTCTACCATATTGTACTTTACAGGATATAAACCCTACAGATTTAAGAAGTTTTCACTCATAGAAATAGTGAAAAAAGAGAGCAATGAAGAAGCTGCCTGGTAAAATTCCTAATGTGCCATAAAGTAAATGCTTTTGACTAACAAAAAAGACCCTAGATTTTTACACAGCTGTGGTTAACAATAGTGCAGTGATACTCTTAGGCACACAAATGGATGCACTTTCAAATACATGGTATAATTGCTGAATACATCCCCACTGGGACTGGGGGTAGAACTACTGCAGAACAGCATTAGAATATGAAATAAGAAAGGCCATTTTTATGTCCTACAAAGTGAAGCAAAAGAATGCTGCCTCCAGATTGGCTACAAATTTTCTGCTGCTGGCTCAAAATAGAAAATTCTTGATTAGATTCTCATCCAAAGTTTAGCCACAGGGATCTGGTGTGATGTTATGTATATGGGAAAATACATGTATTTATTCTGCTGCGGATGCCAGTGCCTCCCTGGCCTTTTATTAAAAGTTATTCTTCTAACATAATCATGAGGTGAAGCTGTTCTGTGTCCTGCTAAGTGTGATGTGGCCTCACCCACTGCCTTGCAGACAGAGGTACCTTGGAGCTGCCCATGTAGCACATGGTCACCCGAGCTGGGAGCTCGTCATCCTTCCTGCTTTGGGGTTGTTTCTGCCTAAGTCTGGGAAACTGGCAGAGCTCCACCAGACCTGGAGCAGGGGAAGCATTTGGCCCAACCCTTCTGCAGGCAGGGCTATTCCTGTGCTCTGTGGGTATGAAGAGGCAGCACAGATGATCAGAAGCTGAGCATTTTTTAATGGTTTGATGCCCTGTGCCTGAGGGGTGATAAAAGTCTCCGTCTGGATGGTGTGGTCAAGGTCAGGGTGTGCAGCTCCAGACTCCCTCTCACAGGGACAGAAGAGGAAGAAAGGCTGAGATGGCTTTGCACTTATTAACATTTCTTTTTAAATGTGTTATTAAATACAACCCTTCTCAACGCATAGCCAAAATATTTATAAAATTCGCACAAGTTTAAAAATTCCAATATATTTTTAAAAATAGCTCTGGGTATCCAACAGAACCACAATACTTTATTTTTCAGACAGGCAATAAATGAGACACACAAGTGAATAAATGAAGTTATATTTACTGTAGTTGTTCAGAAACATGAACAAGGTGATGCTCACCACAGCAGAGCACGTGGTGGTAGTAATGCTGCCTCTATGTGTACCTAATGCTTCTTTTCCTGTTTCAGCTTGGATATCGTTAGGTCAAAGCTATTTTCTCAAGGATGGATTTGGGATAAACTAAACACTCTCTCTTTCGGGCCCAGTGTGACATGCAGTAAGAATATTAATATCACATATAATAAGACTATAAATTGCCTTCTCTGTTCTTAAGAATGGTGTTGAAACACCAAACAATAATAGAGAAGTTACCTATTTTGTGAGAGTGAATGAATATGCTAAGCAGATGCTCAAGACAAAAAATAAAACAATAAAAAGCCTGAAGAAATGGGATATAAAACTGTCTCATGCAGGTGCTTTCCTAGGAGAAAACAATTTCGATAACATCATGAATTACAGAAATAGTAACAGGTGAATCTAATACCCTGTGCTTATCTAGCAAGTGCTTGGCAAGATTAAGAGAAGACATGAAATTCTTCTCAGCTGATATACAGGGGTCCAACAGTTTGTTTGATACAACTGTTAATCATCTGCCCTGAAAGCTTTAATTATGTTTCTGGGATTAATGAATCTGATGTCCTGTTTGGGGTTTTTAGATTGTGAATTTTTTTTGTTGAGCATGTTGAATTGCTGCTCGGTTGTTTTAGGCAAACATGTGGGTAAAGGGTTTGACTTGTTTATTATAAAAGCCCTAAAAGCAGACTGATTTTATTTTTAATTATTTTTTTAGTAAAGGCAATTTATACTAACATGGAAAAGGATAATTGTCAATACAATATCGAGATTAAAAAAGAGTAGTGCATATTTCTTGGTCAAACTCTCTACAGTTGTACAGCTGTAGTCACTTTTTGCTTAGGTGGCTGCCAAATGAAATGATTTAAAATGTAAATATTTGTCGGTCTCTGTCATACCTTTTAAGTGTTTCTGCAAGTGCTTTTTAAAGCTCAGTTTGGTAATGTTCAGCACAGCTGCACTTCATCCTGTAAAGGCTTTATAGGGTAGAAAGAGCATGGGAGCAGTTCCACTGGGGCAGGAGAGGGGGCATTTCCTCAGGGGTCTGGAGCCAATGGCTAATTAAAAGAAATCAGCTTTTCTATGAATTTAAACAGGCCCCAGTGCATGATGTGCACCTTCTTTTCCCACACAGCTTCTGAAGAGTCCAGTATCTGCCATGTCAGGAACCTTGACAGGAAGCCAAGGCTCCCTACAGGGTGTGCCCTCATTCAGGTTGTGGTACAGCCTTGTCTGGAAGCATCATTTAGTGAATCTTAATCCCTTTGGTTTGGGAGCCACATCCCACTTTCCAAGACCCTGGCTGGGTAGGATTAGGTAACAGCAATTATTGCTATTAAGAAATAGGAGGAATTAACCACAAAAAGTGAGTTGCAGATGATTTCAGTAGTCTCTTATATCAACTTAAAGGAAAAAGGTGTCCTGGACCCAAAAGATTATACAACAAAAAGGGCATGAATGTCAATTAGGTGAAGTGATCATCCCATGATGATTTAGAGGGACATTTGTAGAAATGCCACTCACTGAGTTGTGAAAGCTCATGTTCAGCAGAGTTACCTTCATCACAGGGACCAGGAGCCACAGACCCTGGGTGATTTTTAGCTGGGCAAACTCTCTTAGTTCTTGTCATGGACAGCCAAGGTGCTCTGTTTGAGCTGGTCAGAAAAAAGCAATGCTGATTTTGGTATGATGAGGTTAAGGGAGAGGAAACAGTAATCTTAGGGGTTTGCATATTTAAAGTAGGAATTCTCATTCATTAGAATGAGCATTCAGTCATGAGTTAGAGAAGTAGTGATTTCACAGGGCTAAGAGATTAGAACTGGTCCTAAAATATGACAGTAATATGACCGTAGTGCAGCTTGCAATAATTCACTGCTTGTACGTGGCTCAGATGTGGTTGGTGAGATTTATCTAAAGCTGGGTCCACAACTCGTTGAAAGTCACTGTTGAATTACAGTGTTAGAGAGGTGAATAGTCAACAGGACCTTCTGAATGATGATGAGAAGTAAAAGAGCCTGGTTTAATCTTATTAGAAGGAGTCAAATGATACGGAAAGTGACTGAGAGCTAATCAGCCCTGGGGATTACTGTAAGGTTTTGGTGATTAACATGGTGTGATTTTTTTTTTATTATTATTTTAGGTTTTCTCTGCCTATTCCATTAGTATAGCAGGAATAGAAAATAAAGTAAGTGTACTGTTTGACCTAGTCAGTCATTTGAGCCTAATCTTATTATTTTTAGCTGGATTCACATCATCATATTAGAACATCTCAGTCAGCAACATATAAAAGATACTCCCTTTCAATTTACTTTCCTGTTAACCATGTTCTTAAGCCCCAGGAAACTGGGGCACAATGTGAATGAATGAAGCAATCATTTGGGGTCTGAAATGGAAGATAGTGACAATTTTTTTGTCAAGGGAACAAATTACAGAATGTTTCACTTTGTGTGTGACTTCAATTCCTCAGTCACTGGATAGCAGCTTTAGCACAAACTTTCCATTATAGGAAGTAAGAGACTGAAATAGGAAAAAAGATATAATTCTCACTCAGAGTCCACCCAGAAGACAGACTGTATGAACTTTAAATCCTAAAAGAAGCTACTTATTGAAGATTTTGAGGAGATATATTGTACTACCAGACCCGTTCATTCCAGTTCCTGAGGCTTAGTGTTGGGACAGGGGGATTCAGACGAATTCCCAGGGCTGGATTGAAATAGCAACTCATTTTCTGTGTATTTAGGGCTGTGCACTGTGTTTATTAGGATCTCTGAGACACACAATCACATCCAAATACTCTTTTTTCTAGTCTTGAAAATAAAAGTCACCATTCCCTTCACTGGGAACAAAACTTGATGTTACACTCTGATTCCAGTCACCACAGTGCCATCTGTCTAAGACACAAAATAAAAAGTAAGAAGGCCCATGTAAAATAAAACAAATAATAAAAACACTCTGACAGGGGTCCATGCTTTTGCTGTAGTCTAGCTGTGATGCATAGCAACCAAAAAATATCCTAAAATGATATATTATATAATATACATAATATTCTAGAAGTTAATGAATTTCACCTCAGCTTTCTTAATTTGGCTGCAGAAGCTGTCTGCAGCTCCATCTACATCATGCTTATATAATTTCACATAGTTTGGGGGTATTTCTTCCACAGTTCAAATAACTCTTTTTTTTTTGTTTAGTTTTGGGGGGGTTTGTTTCATTGTTTGTTTTATTTTGGTTTTATCTTGGCTGTTTGGGTTTTTTTAAATTTAAAAATACAGGCTGACATTTTGAACCTTAAGATAGCATCATCAAGTAGGACTTAAATGTGATAATATAGGATGTCCAAAATTGGTAATGAATCCATCTTTACAAGACCCTTGAAAAGAACATGAGTACGTGTGATAGAGCAAATAATTGAGCCTGGATTTAGAAGACTCTTACAGCATTGCCTGTACAAAGCAGCCTCTCTGTAAACTGAGCCCCTCAATCTGTGAGTTTGTTTTCCATTAACATCCTCACCATACATTAACACAGTGAGATTTATAAACTAGCCTTTAAAATTTACTAGATCTGAAGAGGGAAAAATCAGAGAGTCTCTGACAATCTCTGTAGATCAAAAAACCTTCTGTGAAGCAGAAGATTTTTCGGATTGTTTAAAATCCAAAAAGGAGGAATCTAAGCCAGCAGCTTTTTGATGATGGGCGCAGTGCTACCAAGAGCTTCAGAGCCACGGGTTTCGGTGGGATGGAGCCCTTGGAGCCCTTGCTTTGTTTTTCCCCTCTTTTTTTCCCTTTGGTTAAAATGAGAAAAAAAAAGAGCATTAATTTGAACTTACACTCATAACAACAGAAGTTGAAGAGCACTGGAGAAGGATCCTGTAAACATCTGAGCATTCTGAGGCTGAGCTCAGATACCATCTGTAATCGACCTCCCCAGCATTTATTTTCTTGATCTCATTAGGAGGCATCATAAATCACCATGGAAGACATGGACTTAAGGGAAGGCGGACCACAGATAGGAAAATAGGATTGCTGAGGAAAATAAAAGTCAAAATGCAAGTCTTGGGCTGGAGTAAGGTTCAACTCCCCATATATTGCATTATTATGTGTGTTTTCTGAACAAACACAACGAACATACTGTAATTCGGTAAATGTACATGTAAATCTGCTGAGATGGAATTGGCATTCTTAATGAGTCTTGAACTCAGTTACAAATAAATGAATCCCAACACTTTAAACCAATTCCACTGAATTCTCTCTTGGGAATGCCCTGGGGCATTTCGCAAGGGGCAGAAGTCTGGAATTTTAGGTTTTGATACAAGATTGAGGTCAGTCTGGGATCAGTCTGGGATTCTGCTGGAGTTTCTGAGCACTGTCCTTGACAAGCTTTCTTTAGGACCTTCACTTCAGAACTCACAGGAAAAAAAGGATCACGGTTGTGTTACTTATCACTGTTGAAAGGATGGTTGAGTTTGAGACATGCAGTGCGCTCATCTCACCAGAAAGGGTTCCTGAGGGGCTGTGTTCCCTCTTTGCCATGGAAGACTTGGGAAATACAATATAGCTGACAAAAGTAATATTTTTCTTTTTTTTTTTTGGTTTAGAAATTATCAGACTTTGCTGCATTTTCCTTGGAGGCTTGGTACAGGCAGTGATAAGAGACGAGAACAAGAGAAGGCAAGAAAGGAATTTTAACATTAAAAGTAAACAGCTGGAGTGCTGGACTGTTTCTGAATGTATTTGATGACTAAACATTCTTGTTCTGTCTTTTGAATGTTAATTTGGCATGCTGCAGGTTGTATGACATGCATTTATCCAGGAGAAATCAGCTGCAGCACAATAAGCAGCAGTGTAGTTTGTAATTATGGCTCTGTGCCTGCCTTAACAAGCTGGGTTTAAACTGAATTGTAAGTTCTGCAGCACTGAAGGAAATTCTATAATCCTTTCTTTTAGGGAAAAAAGGAAGACATTGGGCATCCTATATAAACAAAAGTACCTTAAGCACGCAATAGGAGTAGCCCTCTGTTGATTTTGTTACTTAATCCAGTATATTTTACTTTGACCTCTGCTTCCAGGTATTAATTCAACGCAGATTTCAGCACTGGTATTGCAGCGTTTTATGAGATCAGCTCTGAGGGTTAAATTAAAAATCTGACAGTTGATTAGGGGACTAACAATTTCTTACCTCCTTGAAAAGAAATATGCAAGCACTTTCACAAGGTTGTTTTTCTTTATTATTGTTATTTTTATTCTAGGGATTTTCTTGTGAAAGATCTCAAAATTGCAGTTTTCCTGAACTGTTTCTTGTTTCTTTCCTCTTTTCTAAGATACATCTTCAGAAACTGCACATCAAAAGCCTCACAGAGGCATCCACATGAAGATAGAATATTTTTAAAATAAATAATTCAAAAGTTAAAGAGGTGTTTGCCTTTCTCAGACACATTTATTGTTTGCCTCGGAGGCCAATAGAATTATTGATTTTTGTAGAGAAAAAGAAACCTCTTTGAAGATTTGGTCTGATCTTCTGCATAATGTAAGTCAAATAAATTCACTCTCTGAATTGAGCAATCATCCTTTCTATTGGACTTAGTTACTTGTGGCAAAACTTCAGCTTACGCTTTACAAACACATCCACTCATGGTTTTGAAAAACAGAAAATTATCCAAGTACTTATTAACTTTGATAAAGTGATCTAACAATTTAATTATGCCTAATTTTTGAGAAGTTGCATCAAACTCTACTGTGAAACTTTCTGCAGTTATCTGTGGTGTTTTAGTGTCTTAAGCAGCATGCAGTGGGGGCCACCTGAAACTGGAAAGCTTTTCCGGTTTTCTGAAATACCCAGATCCTGTGCTGAAACAGGCAGTTTCTTGTTTGTTTGTTTGTTTTCTTTCTGAAATTGAAGGAAACCTTATTTTGGAAGGGTAAATAATTTCATTTCCTCAGCTTATTATTTTGAAGCATTAAGAATTTAGGTGAGTGCCAAAGCCTGACCATAGCTTTGTAATGGCATAGTTTTTGTCTTCTGAAACCTACTGACAGCCCAAGGCTGGGGCACCTCAGCCTTGTAGGGGCAGCAGGAGCTGCCCTTTGAGGTGTGGAGGGCAGGTAGGGCGTCTCTGGGCTAGGCAAAAGCTGAGAGCTAGAAGGAAATAAATTACAGAGAATAACAAACAGCTGTGCTGTTACTCATCACTGCAACTCACTGCAGGGCTTGAACCAGGAAACAGAGCAATTTACAGAGCCTCAGCTGAAGGATTCTAACACCAGAGGTCAAGGAACAGCCCAAGGCAGGGTGGCTGCAACTTGTCTGATAGAAGAGTTAAGGTAATTTGAATTATGCTTTTATTTATAATCTTTGGCCTTTCCTTGAGTTGCCTGAGAATCTGTGCTGCCTGAGGACAGCCCCATGCCCAAGCTTGAGCCCACATAAAAAAAAAAAAGGTTTCTACATAAAAAAAGGAAACAAATCACTCAAAACTTCCATGAGATGTGGCAGATTTGAGATTCTCAAACCATGAGGTGGAATTTTCTATTCCTTACCACTCTTGTTTGTGCTTTCTGACTATTAATGTTCTTCTGAACCAGTTAAGAAAATTGCAGTCAGAGATTCTTGCTCTGACACAGGAGAGGTCAGGCCCTTGAGTGTGAGTAATTCTTGTGTGCAGGACAGGCTGGTTTACATTGGGATTAAAAATTTGCTATAGAACCCAGGAGGCTGAGAGCATGTCAGAGGTACATTGGGCTGTGTGTGAAACGCAGCGTTGGGTATGGCTGGGAGCAGGTACTCACTTGTTTATCTCCTCAACAAATAAAATGGTAATAATCAAGATTATATTGATAGTAAACAGGCTTGTTAGCCAGAGGTTAAACAAGCATCAGCCTTACATGAAAGTGTGAGTTTGCAGCAGGAGGCAGAGGTGGTTTTCATCCAAAAAATATTACTCTGTAGGAATGTGCCCAAAGTAAGGATAAAGCAAAGACACCATTTTATTTTACATTTCAGTTGTAAAAGCCCCTGTCTTTTTTCTGCTACACTTTACCTCTGATTTCTAATTTTTTTTTTTTTTTAAACTGATATTGGTTGGTCTTCACAACTCTTGGATTCAGAGTGTGTACTCCTCCATTTGTATGTGCTCAGGACAACGGGACCCAGGTTTCATTGACACTGGGCCACTGTTGCTATGATTTTTACATTACTTGTGATAGGAAAGTTCTACAGCTTCTCCAGTGAATTTGGACAGGGACTCAGCTCTAAAATGTGATTTAATTCTCTATGGTTTAATGATGCAAATTTGCATTACAGTGTATGAGCCTTTTATCTTGAAGGAAAATTTCCAATGTTAATGGCATCTGTTTATCTGTAAATTCACCCTTCCAGCACTTATGTGTTGTAACAGCTCCATGTAGAAGAAGTCAAGTCCTAATGGAAGCTCTGTGGGAGTGCAAAAAATGCAGCAATTCAAATAATTTAAGATCATGGCAAAAATAGCTGGTACAAAAATAATTTGTTGTGAAGGACAGCTGTTGCTAAAATGCACTCATTTAAGTGGAGCAGGGCTGAAAATTGTAGTCTATCTCCTTTATTTTTCTTTTAAAATCCTATCAACTTCTTTCTCTCTGTTGTTTAGAACTGTCATTTTCATGAACACAACTAAGATTCAGAATCTGCACAAGGACTCCAGTTGTTAGGAAGTTTTCAGCTAAAAAGATGATCTTGTGTGCTCCCAAGTGCAGTTCCCCTGGCCTCCTTGGGGGAGTTTTCCAGGGAAGCCACTGGTCCTGGGACCTTAAACGTGTTCATAACAGGGTGAGTTGATTCAGAGAAATCTTTTCCAGGAAGTTGCTGAGGGAGGCACTGACCATCTGGAAGAGCCCCAGTTTTTGGACATGATAAATCTAGACCATATCCAGCTTGGCCACTATTAGCTAAAGAGGTTTTTAATGTAGATGTGGAACTCCACAGGCAGTGGACTGTAGGAAATATGTCTGCTGATGTTACCTTTTTGAACAACAAAAGTAAAAAGGCGAACTGAAGCCCAAAGAGGGATGAGTCTTTCTGTGATTTTGTGCTGAATTTTGATATTGAACGAGCAGGAGTGCTGGGAGGGTATGGGTTCTCTGTATTTGGGGAAGTTCAGAGTGTAGCTGTGCAAGATGCTGAGTGATGTGGTCAGGCTTTGAAGTGAGCCATGCTTTGAGCAGGTGGTTGGGCTGGAGATCTTAATTTATCTCTCCTAACCAAAATCTTTCTGGATTTCTGTGTGATGGAGAGGGATACATCAGGTATCAGGAGGGTCAATGCCCCGTGCTTAGTGATGGCAGCATGGGTTTGCATTGTGTGAAGAGAACACGTGTCTGAAGTAACAGCTCAGAAAAATTAAATATTCTTCAGGGGAATTAAAAACTTGTCTTATATTTCCATTTTTGTTTAGTAAGAAAAAAAAAAAGAGGAAAATTTTAAGGCTGAGCTTGTTTCTGAACAAAATTTTAAATGTTTCACTCAGAAGAAGCCGAAGCATGAGAGAATTTCTTATTTTTCATGAGAGAACTTCTTATTTGGATTTTTCTGCTCAATAAAATTTAAATTGCTGCAGCTCCATAATGCATGCCAAGGTCTCAGGAAGGTTTTAGAATATGTTTTTTTATATGATGTCACTGATGCAACCTTAGGAAGCACAAGAAAAACTTTTAGCCAAGACCACACTCTCTGTACCGGCAATCATTAGCAACCCACAATTCTGTAGATTACTGTGGCAGCTCAAATGTGATTAGGAGAACATTTTTTGATGGAATCTGTGAAGGACACTCATCCCATGCCACTTGGTGCTGTGAAAACTGGAGACAGGTTACTCCTTCCTAATACATTACCACAACAAACAAAGTGTTTTTGCAATTGGTTTCATTCTCATTCAGGCAAAATTATAGTGGAAAACCCCATGATAATGAGTATGACATGCACATTAATATAAAATGAATTCATTATGATCAGCATTACTACAGCAGATTCCAAATGAATTAATAATGACAGGGTAGTCAAAACAAAGTGGAGCCACACTTACTTAGAGGCACAACATGCTGTTAATGACACCATTAAACAGGGGCTAGAGAGCATCAAAATTTTGTTGTGCAAATTGATAGTCTTGGGTGCAGAGTGCTTGTTTCTGTGCTTGGTTGTCAGCTGAAACAGTTGGAAAATATTATTTATTGATTATTTAAATATATATATTTATTTTTTACCAGCCAAGGGAATGGTTTTCCTGTTACACAAAATAAAACAATTTTGTTTTATATTGACCATTTAAAATCATCTTCAGTGAAATGCTGGTAAATTATTCAGGCTGAAAAAACAAAGTATTTTGCTTGGACAGTTTTAAATAAGTTTCGTTTTTCCACTAAACAAAAGATAGATGTGAATGTGTATATTATTATTTATTTTGGTTTTGTTCTGAGATTTTCACCGCAAAAATTTTCAGGCAGTCAAAAACTGTGAATCTGCATGCTGCCATAGCTTATTTTGCATTGTCTATCTTTAAGGTTACTTCCTTATTTTAATAGCAAATTTGATATAGACATGGAAAAATAGCTTTAGTGAACGAGTTATATAGCTTGAATTTTAATAACCCTTTACATATTTTACCTCCCTTCTCACCAGGTAGTAGCTTGCACTGTGTCTTGCACCTTTTTTCATCCTAGAAAATGAATTCTAATTCTCTGGGGAAGAAAATAACATTAGCACAACATGTAGGAGCAGTGAATTCAGGAGTGCATAAACTAAAAACACAGCCAGCAGTTTTAGTTCAGTATTCTAATTAGTCTGATTATCAGACATAGCTACAGAAGATTTAAGAAGCCTTGTTGTTTTCTGACCTAGAGCCACTGTTTTTTAACTAATCCAAAAAACTATATCTCTTCCATTTACATTTCTTCTTTTGATTGTAAAAATATGTAGTGGAAATAGCTTTTCCTAGCTCAGAGTAAAAATGGCTGGCAGCTATTTCACCTAGAACACATCAAGTTTTAAAAATGAGGATGTAAAAATTTAAATTTTATTGAGCAGAAAAATCCAAATAAGAAGATCTCTCATGAAAATGCTTCACCTTCTTCTGAGTGAAACATGTAAAATTTTGTTCAGAAACATACTCAGTCTTAAAATTTTCCTTTTCTTTCCTTGCTAAATGCAAATGGAAGTACAAGACAAGTTTTCAATTCCTCTGAAGACTATTTAATTTTTCTGAGCTATTCAGAAGGTTCAGAAGGTTCATGTTTTTAATTTTCAACTTCCAATCTGACACTTCAAAGAATTTAATGGAATAAAATTTAATCTCTTGACTCCTACCTGTTGTTTATGGCAGGAAAAAAAATCTTTGTTACATTTCAGTGCCATTGAAGTAACCATTCTTCCTCTATTATGAGACATGACAAATAGGAGCACCTCCACTCCATTTGTCTCTTTTACAACATTCATTGCTGTGTAAAGTTCTGGAGTGTCCTCTCTTATTTGTCTCATCTATAAACATCTCAATCTTAGCCTGCTCATTTCTTAAGGGGGAAGTCTTTGAGTGTCTCTAATCGTTTTTGCCATCCATCAGTGAACCTATTGTACCTTAAAAGGAATGTAATGGAGAGAAGGGAACCAAAACTTAACAATTCCCAGGGGAAATGTACAGCACTTACAGCATTTAATAGAGCAGCATTGAAAACATCTTTTTCTATCCTGTAGTTTAACATCAAAGAGGCTTTTTCTGGACTTACAAACTTACAGAAGCAACATAGTGAAATGACTCAAAAGAATATAGACTCATTAGAAGTATTGCTGATTAATGATCACATTCCCTACATCTCCCCAGATATCCCAGTTCAGGAAAGTGCTTTTCTCTTATCACAGTTTTAATCATAAGCCCTTTGCTTTTGGAAAGCTTTATCAGTAGCTAAGTATGCAAAAATGACAAAATGGTAGCCATTCTGCAGCACTCTGAAATCAGTACAACAAATTTTCCTGCAGGATCTAAAAATCAGAATGAGATTGTGCTGTACTGACAGAAAATAAAGCTCAAAATTACCCATATTTTCTAGTACAGCTGAGGTTAGTTCCTTTTCACCTAATTTGTTGTGGTTTTTTAGCCTGGTTTTTACTTTAGTTTACTGACAGCAAACTAAAATCATAGTTGGGCAGCTATTACTTTACACTGTTATCTGTGATAATAGAATGATTGCCCAAGTTATTACAGTTGGGCAGCTATTGACACCAAGTGTGCTAAAATTCTCTTTTTGTTCTACACCCACTTTTAATCCAACCCTCTGTACATTTTTCATTCTGAACACACGATGTTCTGTTAGTAGACAAAACCCAAGGTGTTTTGTCATCCTGGGTTTCTCTTTAAAAATTAAGCAAACTGAAAAAGTGAAGTCTACTAACAAGACTGGAAATGGTAAAGTCAGTGGATGTGGTTCGTAACCAAGTAATGGCACGTAATCTGCTTATTTGCATATGTTAAAATTAAGGCCTTTCCTTCTATGTATTCCACAGAAGAATTGAGGTTGGAAGGGGCCTCTGGATGTCACTGGGCCCAACCACCTTGTTCAAGCAGGATCACCTGGAACTGGTTGTCCAGGACCACGTCCAGATGGTTTTTGCAAGTATGTCCAAGGATGGAGACTCCACGGCCTCTGGGGACAACCTTGGGCAAGCAGAATATGTCAAGTACATATGGCAGAATTGTCCTTATTGTCCTGGGGCTTGCAGATATCCTTGCTCTTCTTATCTTTAAACCTCTGCTGGTTTTGCTGCAATTCCTAATGCTTCACATCCTTAGACCTTAATTATGTTAGAGAACAGTTCTTTGGAGTTTCTACCAAATTACGGACATGTCAGAAGAGTTTTACAGGCTTTCAGGGTTCAGATGCAGACTTTTTCCTATTTGAGATTATTTCTTTGGCTTAATTGTGTCTTCTCTAAAAAAAAAATCATTGTGTAAGTGCACTGCCAATCATAATTAAGGCAATTTACAAAATATTTCACAAAAAAATATCAAATCCTTTACACAAGACATGCAACAAAAGCAGATTATAGGAACATTTTAAGAGTCTTTTTTCCTTTTGTGCCTGGTAGGATTCAGATTTTACCACTCCACAGTTCATATTTCTTCAGGGCAGTAGTTATTCTCAGGCAGGGATGTCCATCCTATGGGATCCATGGCAGGAGAGTGCTTCTGGTTTGCACCTCTGTGTCAGAGAGCAGGTTGAGGGCTAACTGAATCTTTTTGGTAGCAGCATCAGTTCACTCTCAGCAGCTATCAGCACCAGGGAAGGTATCACAGCTAAAGATACTGACTGGGGTTGAACTCCTGTTGCAAGAAAAATTAATCATCTGCAGTCATCTTCCTGATTTTTCCAGTGTAAAATAAAAAAGGTGGCTTGTGTTTCCATGGGAGATTGATATTGAAGCTAAAAATGAAAAAATTAAAGGTCAAAACCATACTTTATTTCAGGTTCCTGTTTTTTTTTCAGGTGGTATCTTACGTCTGAATCCATAAGAGGTAGTTTTATGTATACATTTGCATCCAATGTACAAATACATCCATGGAATGCAACATTTTGTTGCCGGGAAGAGTAGGAATTGACAAAGAGGGAACAGAAAATCCCTTCCTTACTCTCCCTGGTTATAAGAGTAGGGACGCAGACTGGCAGTGCTTCCAACATCCAGTCTCCATTAATTCCAGCTGCCCCTCAAAATGGTGAGCAGAATGAAGAGCTGAGCAGCTGTGAATGGTCTCTCCCCAGTTCTGTTTTCACAACTGCACTCGAAAAGAAGTGCAAATGCTCAGCTTTGTTGTTGCAAAGTAGCAATTTGCAATAAAACTGCAGAATAATTACTTTTGAAAAGGAAACCAATGGGATCCAAATTGGTTCTTCTGCCTGCAGAACTGCTTGTATGAGAATTTTGCGTTCTCTGGTGGCTTTGCATACTGGAGCTAATTAACATTTTAAAAAGCAATTAAATAAAAAGGTAATATTCCTGAATGCTAGTTATGGTAAGCTCGAGTCATTTAACTCCTGCAAGTGATCCTCAGTCAGGCAAATCCTGTGTGTGACCTCCCTGTTACTCACATGGACAAGGATGGCTTTTGGGGGTAGAGCCTGTGTTATGGGACCCTAAACAGGCATTAACAAAACCACGTCTCCACACAGCTTAATGCGGCAGGGCTGTAAAACTGAATGAAACTTCTGCTGTGTAATATCCAATGTATCCTCATAGCTCTGGTGAGACCATCAAGGGAAAGTGAACTTGTTGATTAGTTTTGAGGGTTTCTGGTAGGAATTCAATGCGGTTAGTAGGTTAAAATGGTTTGTGACAAGGCCCCTAAAAGTCCTCCATGTGCAATTTAGACTTTAGTTTAGAGCAAGTTTTGTCTGGTTGCCTGGACCAGACATCCCCCAGATGGGACTCTGGAGCCAGACTAAGTTTGATGCTATCAGCATACTCCCAAACTGCCTGAAGAACTGAAACAGCATGTGGGTAGTAAAGGCAAGCAAAGAACTGACTTCAAAACTCTCGAAGCTGCTCTTAAACCACATTACAAATGCAAAACCAGCCAGCAGAGTGGGTTTTGAGTGGGCAGAGAAGAAAAGCAGTGCTGGGAGTAGGGGAGCAGTGTCCTAGTGGATTATCTCTGAAAGAAATATTGTCTGCGGATTAGCTCTGAAAGAAATATTGTCTGCTTGCCACACAATAGGAGTAAAGCTATTAAGATCTTTGTCACGCCTGCAACAGTGAAGGCCCTGTCCCCTGTGTGGCATTAATAAATGGACAGGTTGAGGAGTGATGATGCCTTGATGTGGCAGTTTGTCTGTAAATTTAGTGGAGATGAAGTTAGAGAATATCTTTGCCTTGTTTTATTGCATCTCAGATTGACAGCTTGCTTCAGATGCACTTGCTGGGGAGGTGGATAGCATATGTTGGAGCACGGGGACTTTAAATCATTTTGGTTTATAAATATTGGATCTCCTTTCCATGTTTTTATTTTCCAGTGGCAAATACCTCTTGCTGTCTAAACTGCAGCTACTGTAGCATCAAAGGAAATGATGGAACATTAATTGAGTGGATAACCACAACTATATTAATCATAAATAATTTCTCTGTATTTGATTATCCAAGCCTCATTTCTTAAGAAGAGAATCCTCATTATCTCATGGCTGATATGCTGCTGGTGTGAATATGACTGCCAGAATCAAGTTCAGTTGCAGTTTACTTCTTTCATTACCAGTAATATTAGATTATATTTTTTCTATCAGTATATTGTAAATACATCTAAACCTGTACTCTGAGGTCCATTGGCTCTTGCTGAGTTCAAGTTGAATCCCCTCTAATGTGAGTCCTCATTGAGACAGAGAAATATAAAGAAAAAGTATATTGATTTAAATACAAAGATGTTTGAAGCCAGTTTAAGGCAATTTTTTTTTTTTTAAGTTTCTTTTGAGCACCTGTTTTTTGGTATTTTGCTGAGCCTCCCTACAGGAATTTAATGGGATTAAAGTTTGGCTGTTTCAGATGACTTTGTATAGAAATATGGTGGGGCTGCCTGTATAACCTTGAATTCTGACAAAATTCAGGTTAATGAGAGAAAGCCACTGACAGTTTTAGGGACTAATGCCTTGATTGCTCACTGAAAATTCATATGAAAAGAGATGCCTTTTTTATAAAAGCTATGGAGAATTTGACCTGCAAATGCTCTGTACTGAAGTGTCTGTCATGAACAGAATATAAACTGCAGCTTGCATCATCGCCATTTATTTTCATTTAGGATTGGCTTTTTATTAACTTTATAACTCTCCATGTATGGCCAGGGAAGTTTTCAGAAAAAAACTGCCCAGTGTTTCTGCAGCACTTTTAACCCAAACCAAACCAGTGCCTAAAAGACCTGATAGATTTAAATGGATACATCTCATTTTTACAATTGGGATTTATAATTCAACTCATTTCTATTTCCACTAGAATAAATAAAGGCTAATATTTCCTTTATTACATACAGTTTAGGAATTGGCTGTGATCTTCAAGGGAATCAACAAGGTTTAGCCACTGACTTGAGCTGTTGCTCTTTGCTTTCTCACTCTCATACAAAAGATGTCAGAAGTGGTCGCCCTCGCTGCTTGTCGCTTTGTAAGTGGTGGAGCTTGTAAATATTTCAGACTTGCTAGGAAAAGTTCATAATAAGAACACAGATTATAAATGAATTATGAACTTCCCTCATAATGAATTTACCAAGTATAAACTCACCTTACAATCAGGGAGTCTCTTGCTGGCCAACAATCAGACTCACTGAGTAATTTCGAGGTAGTGAGCAGGGAGTAGGCACAGAGCAATTTTTCTTTTCGTTTTCTTTTTAATTGGCTTTCTGCTAAAAGCACTTGGAGTGGTAGTTAGTTACATGTGTTGCTGCATTATATTCACCAGCCCCCCTGGAGAACACCAGACTAATTAGAAACACTGAGCTCTCACTTGTAATTTATAATCTGGCAACAGAAGCAAAGAAATTTAAGAAGTACTGTAAGCACAGACCTCCGTGACCCGGGCCAAGGCAGCTCTTTACAGAAAGGTCAGTATCCATGAGAGCCTGAGATATTACAGGTCTGCCTAACTTGGCATTCCAATGTCAGGAACAGTAATGAGTTTCTTAGTCTGCACTCCAGAGAGTCTAAAATTAACCCCGTATCATCTTCAAACTTGACCTCAATCACAGCAATTAATTAAGAGGCACTGGAAGGACCTTAGCAAAGGAGACGAGTAAAAGGAACAAAAGACACTTTTGTTTTACATTTCAGCACATTCTTCCTTTTTCCCAGTGCTCTTTGGAAAACATATTTTTTGTAAAGTCCTGACAGAGTACACTGTTAAGACCAGATCTTTGACCTGATAGAGACTAAGACCTGGACATTAGTTTGTAACTTAATTATGTGCTTATAAGTAAATTTTATTTTTTGTGGAAAACTATAGAGTCTAGGAGGCACCCACTGAAAAAAACAATCACATTTGAGGGCAACCAACAGTGGCTTCAGCTTTACTGTTATACTTTGCCAACTGATACCCATTTAGCACCAAAAAGTAGTTTCTGAATAAAACTGTTGCTTAACTACAAGGGTCATTCAATCTGGCTTTTAATTTCACGTGTTCTGACACTATAGGTAATTATGGGGGAAATGGATTAAAACATAGGTAAGAAATAAGAATGCTGAACAAAATAATTGGGAGGTACCACACATATATTCGTTTCAATGACTGAAGAAACTATGCCCTCAGGGAAAAAAAATAAAACCAAATAACACTCTTTAGAAAGTTTTTTGAGGAAACACACTTTATCTTAAAAAAGTTTAAAATTCAGTAGAGCAATCTGCTTGTATTGGAAGTCCTGCATTGATGAAATTGTTGCTGTGCTTCATGAAGAATGTTAAGATATTTACCTCTGTAAATATCTAGGATATACATTGAGCTTGGCGAAATGAAAACAAAATAATTCAGATTTGTTGGTGCTAAGTTATATGCATGCCTTAATGGTGCTTTCTAGACCATGACAGCCTCAAAGAAATGCAATAAAAAAGAAAATAGTTCATCCATTTGCCAGGAATAACATTTCATGAGTTACCTAGAATTGCTTATCAGAAGGAAAGAACCTTGATTACCAGGAGTAGATAATGCAGTATTTTTCAGCCAATGTGAATTTTAGAGAGCCGCCAGAGATAATGAATCAAGGCATTTGTGTACAAAAAAAAAAGAAATTAAAAAAACCCAACCAAACAAAGGGGAAGTGTTTCTCGTCCTGGGATTTTAGCTGGTAAATGGAAAACTCCTGACATTTTTGTACTGTATATTTTAGAGTATTACAGTTAATCAAATACACATTTTCTGTTTCAAGTAAAATTACATTTTATAGTTATTGCCACTTCTCTGGTTCATTCTGTGTTCTCTGATTTAACAGTGGCTTTAAGCTTTCAATTGAGCCTTAGATAAGCAATTTTATTCCCATATTATGGTTCCTTCATGCCCACCCATAAAAAAAGCCTTACTGATGCCAGTCATGGCGTACAGGTGATGTCAGAGACAAGACTCATTTGCTGTTCTTTGTGCAATAACGTGAGGGTGTCTGAGAAGAGACAGACAGATCATTCTGAGTTAATTGGCTACTGATAAATTACAGCTTCCTTTTAACAGAGAAGCCAATAATAGCAGTTTAAAGAAGTCAGTCTTAGGTCTTCGGTGTTTTACTTGAGCAAAGAGTGGACTGAAATGTTTTACCACAATACTTCGCTTTTCCTGTAAATTTTGATACTGTTCATAGATGAAGTTTCCCTATCCCAAGCCCTTACCAGCATGGTGTAGTGTAATGAAATTCTGTCTCTGAAGACACATAAAACACCACTGGGAACTAATTTCAGAGGTGCTAAGCAGAAATAAAGCAAGGCCAAAAGACTAATTGAATAATCTGCCTGAATTCTGGTCAACAGAAAGACAATCCATAAAATATTTAGAAATTTGGACTGTTTAGAAATTTAGAAATTTAGAGACTGTTTCTTTAAAACATTGACGATGTGACAGTCATAAAATAAACTGGTGGAAGAATTAGCTATTGCAATTACACCCTGCTTGGAAAAACAATGCTATAAATATCTTTTCGGAGGTTTGTGGTGGAGCTGTTGCTTGCACAGAATTAATTGTCATGTCTTTGTTTAGATTTTCCACTTCTTTTAATGATCTGTGTTAGTGTCTTATGTGGTTGACTACCCCAGAAAATTAGGAGTCCATTAGTGTATAGATTAAGTTATGTAGATTTGAAATGTTGGATGGGCAAGGGAAAATCACATCAGGGAATGGAATTAATTTTCAGAATGCAGCTAAATGAAGTGTGGGAAGGTAGGTTAAAAGCAAAGTTTCTCTTCTTTTTTCAGGGGATTCAATTTTTGCGATGACTGTGGTGAAAGAGTATGGTTGTTTTTAAACACTTCACTGATTGTGGCACTCAGTGTTATCTTAATTCATGAAACCTCTGGGGTATTTTCAGAGAAAAATACATATTTTTCATGTTAATATTTTTAATTTAAATAAAAACGGATTGACTAATAGGAAGAAAATACCTTCCTGTTTAGCTGTAATGTTAGATGGATGTTCGTGTCTGAGGACAGAGTCACATTTCTGATGAGCTAAGCAGGATGTTCTTTGAAAAAGATTTGAGGTGAAATGATAGCAGGAGATCCTGAGCAACTGATTCTCTTTTCTTTTTAATTTGTAACCACACAACTTATTTTTAAGTTAAAGTATGTGCAAGGAATGGAGCAAAAACACAGCCTAGACCAAAGCACTTCCCATGTTTTGGACAGTCCTTCCTCCATTTTTTCCAATGGGCTTTGGAGATCAAATATTGTAGATCAATAAATCTACTGAAGATCAAATAAACCTTCCAAGACTCACTTTAATCTAAAGAAGGGTTACTTGGACTCCAGTCTAAGCCTTGCTCTGGGCTTGTGTTTGGAATATATCTTGCAATTCCCCGGCGAATGTCACTAAGAAAGCAGCTGCCTAAAGAGATGCACAGCCACTGCCACAGAGGGCTCATCTTTCCCTGCAGCAGGGTGAGGATGAATTCAGGAGTTATTGCAAGAGTTTTCCAAGCATATCTCACTAGAAGAAATAGGAGTGTTGTGAGGAGAGACTGGGAATCAAGCACTCATCACCAGGGATGGCTTTAATGCGCTTTTTTTTTGTGGCCTCCAGGGAATAAGCAATTCTGCCTTCAGGTTTCTCTGCATGGCACACAGGGATTTAGCTTAGGATCCAGTGCAATTCGACAAAATGGAAGCTCCTGAATCGAAGCTTTGTCTCCTGAAAGCCTCCAATCAGTTGTCGATGAGCTCTTGAGTCAGTCTGAGTTCATTAGCAGCTCTTTTTGATGTGAAAGTTTTCAAAATGGCTGCATTTACACATTTTTATGGCTGTAATTACTTCCATCTGATCAGCTCAACACCTAAACCCTCCTTAAGCCCAATCAGAAATCTGAAGCTCTGTGGTGCTCTGCAGGGATTCTTGACAAGTCCTAATGGGTATAATCGCTCCAGAGTGAGCTGAGTGTGTGCACTTGTGGTTGTTCTGTGTGAGGCTGCCACAGCAGGAGGAGAGAGGGAGGGTTTGATATGCTTTTGGAGTTCCCAGATTTTTCTTTTTCACACATCTTCGGTTCTTTTCAGCAAGATGTCATCATTTCACTGAGAGAGTGCTGGTAGCTCTTCCAACTTTGTGCACTGCCAGACAGCAAATATGCTCAGAGATGTAGGTCTAATCTCCTTCAGACAGAGAAAGATATTGGGTCTCAGTATTCTTGTGCCTGGACAAATTCTCTTTGTTGTGAGGTATTGTGTTATTTAAGTGATGATTACTTTTTTTTTCATGTTCCAATCAAAAAAATGGCTTTATTTTGTCTTTGGTTATCAAGTGTGCAGTTGTATCTCTCCTGAGGCCCTGTCTGTGTTTAGGCTGTGGATGAGGGCAGGATTTCAGGAGCATCCCTGCACTTGCAGGAAAGGAACACCTTTTTGAAATGCATAGTCTGGCACAGAAGATAACTGCTGCTAACAAGCTTCCGGCTGCTCTCTACCTAAATCTTAGATCTTAAGGCACCAAAACTGTAGGTAACAAAATACGGGATTTCCACCATTACCCATGGAATTGGAAATTATGTGATCCCCAGGTCTCTGAAGAGCTTTTTGAGCACCCACCATTCCATGTATCTGATAAGTGCTTTATTTTTGACAGAGGTAAAAAGAATGTTGACATTCAGATATATCAGGCAACTCAGTAAGATGGTTATTAGTCATAAATGAGCAGGTTTTGTGTTCTTGACATGGTCCTTAGGCCACAGAGCAAGCCTGTGGGCAGGGATAGGGAGGCCGACATCCGTTTTCAAATGTGGCTCCTGTATTTCTGCAGAAAGAGACCTTGAGCAAACAGTAGCACTGATAAAATGGCTACAAATTGTATCATAGGGGGATGAATTTTTTCATAACTCCAGGGGCTAAGAAACTTCATCTTAAACTAGAAATGCATCTGTAATGCTTTAAATTTTAAATCACAAGAAGTACTGACATTTTTTAATGACCCTTTTGTACATAAAATATAAAACTATATAAAGCTGAACCCCATAGTAACCTTTTTTGTTGAATGAATGGTAAATAATTTGAATATTAGCTTTACAATCTCTGGGTAATCAGCGCAATCTCTGTAGGGTATTTAGTGTTGATCTTTTGGCTCACAAAGCCTGTGAGGAAGCAAAAGGAGGATCTGGCTGTGCTTGCTGGAATTCCAGTCCTCACTGAGGCTGAATTTCTGCAGGTTCTGAAGGTGTTGTGGTGGTTTGACCTTGGCTGGCTGTGGGAGGCCCCTCAGCCACACTCCTGCTCCTCACTCAGCTCAGACTGAGAAAATCAAATGGAAAAGCTCGTGGGTGGAGATAAATGCAGGGAGATCACTGACAAATTACTGTCACAGACAAAACAGACTCGAGGAAAACTGTTTTGATTTAAATTGTCAGTTAAAGTAAATTTGCATGGTGAGAAAAAACAGCCCCATACCAGTTAATGTGAAGAAAATTAGCTTTAACTCAGCCCCAGAGTAATTTGCAAGAGAGATGCAAGAGTGATATGGATTGGCTTCTGGAGCTATGAAGAAGAAAACTTGATGTCTGTCCACAAGCAGTGAAAGATTGCCATAGTCCAAGCTGAGGATGAACGCAAAGTAAAAACCCAAACAAACAAAAAAAACCCGGAAAAACTGCACGTCAGCACATTATAGAAATAATGCGTGAAGAAGATGTGGGGGGGAAATGCATTTAAATGCAGGTAACACTTGCAGATCACATAATAATTTACATGTGGGAATGGTATTGGTGTCTGTAGGATCCTGACCTTGCTGAAGAGGGAGAGAGGGGTTTAAATGAAGTGGGGTGAGAACATGGCACAAGAAAAGTGAGATAGAACACGGTATGAAGACAAATGATACACTACATGCGCAGGGGACCACGGCAGGTGGCTGAGGGGTGAAAAAAGGAGGAGGTAGAAGGACTCTCAAAGGGGGCAGAGAGTCTTATGACAGCCTTTTCCTTCATAATTCTTAAAAATGGCCAAATTATTGCAAGCCTCTGGATTCCTGAGGTTTTCTAGGCAGCAAAAACTTTATTTCTATAGAATAAATTATGCTCTGCCTTTTGTGACAGGTGTATAAAAAAGATAACAGCCTACTTCTGCTACAAGTCTTTCAGTTAGAAGAAGTGGTGGAGAACTGCCCTGGGATCTGAAATTGCCAGTTCAGCTAATGAACCGTGTAGGTGTTCAGGTTGGTTCCGTGTGACTTGTGTAGGAGAGGGTGTCTTTTTAGCTGTTGCATTTTTTAATTAGAAAATTTCACTAATGAGCACGTTAAAAGGGCATTTAAGTCAAGAATCAAGTTGCGAAATGCCAGCATCAGAGTGTGCCACTGGCATATTTAATGGGGCAGGTCACAGAGTCAGTCTCTGCTTTAGCTGGTGGTTGACTCATTAATAAATTGAAGAAAAGTGAGTTTTCAGATTTTTTTTTTTTTAAAGTCTCATGTGCTACTTTAGAATGACGACCATCAAAACTTTAGCCAAAATATTGCCATTTTCTGGCTTTGTGTCTGCCCCAATCCTGACGGCATTTCTTACCGCCCTCTGCTTTCTGCAGAACCTGCAGAACTCCGTGGCTTCCCCTTGCTAGGCACTGCCTTTTCTTTACCAGTGCCCAGATAATCTTGCCTCTGCTTGAATTCTAAAAAGGAAGAAAACAAAACTCTAATAAGAATGAAACAGATTAAAAGAACCAAGAAACTCAAGACTGGAATTTTAAGGTAGACAGTAAATAGTATCATGGTCTGGATTGAATTTCCCAATTTAAACGAGGTGTGCTGTAACCCAAGGGATCAGTTTAGAGACTTGGGGAAGCTGAGTAAAGGCTTTTCTGAGTCATACTTCCTGGCCTTATTTTGTGGGATATTTTGCTTATTTGCATCACTTAATTTTGTCAGTTTCTTGTGGCAGAAAAAGAATTCCCACCCCCAGCAGCATAGGGCTCCTCCTTTTACTTTTGTTTCAGTCACTCCAGGACAGAGCCAGCCTGCTGCCTCTAGTTCCTACTGCTCTCTGCATAGTAGACTCTATTTTCTTTTATGTCTGATCCTACACTGCAGAACTTCAAAAGCTGAATCACAGGTTTATCTTGATCTTCTTCGTAGTGACTACCCTGCTGTAAAACTATTTTTTACAGCATTTTTCAAAAATCTTTTCCAGCACGTACATAAACTTGGCTCTGATGCTCCTGAAGTAACTATAATCTTTTTTTGCTATTGATCTCTTGTAAAGTGAAAAATGGTTTGGGGTGAGTTATTTTGAGGGGTTGTTTTTGGTTTGTTGTTTTGTTTTTTTTTTCTGAAACAGATCAGATGAACTCAAATGCAATCAAAATCTTGTCTTCCCATAGGTCAAAGGATTTTTGTGCATCAAGTATTAAGACTTATGCCTTATTTCAGTGCCTTGAGGCAAACTTCAGTGGAATAATTTCTATCACAAAATCTGGATGCAGCTCTAGTAATGGTGTATTCCCTGCTTTTTCAAGTTTATCACCCTGGGCTATGTTTGCTTGTTTGTTTTTTATCAAGCCATGTATTCTAATGCCCTAGGCAAAAAGTAGGTAAGCACTTTGAAAAGGATTTAAAATGCAAGATGTATAAAATGATATTATCACTGAACCATGGAAAAACAATGTTTTCCAAATTATACCCATATTAATATAGAGATTTTTTTTGTTTTGTTTCGTTCTTTGATTGTAATCAGAAGAATCTGTCATTTATGAGGTTTTTTCAGGGAGTATTAGGAATGCAACAAATACCATCCAAGTATCAGCAAACATCCTTAGCTATCTTTTAGTCATTGCAGTTAATCATGGTATTGACAGTATCTGTGTTGCATGTGAGAGACAGCTTCAATGAGCAAAAAAAATGTAATCCACATTTTCATTCTTCAGACCAATAATGCAGTGCTGTTCTGTGGAGACATTGTCATAAATCTTTAATTTCTGATATGATATTAGAGGGGTGAGTTACATTTCTAAACTATAGCAGTCTGGTAATCGTTTGTCTCAAAGAAAATAATACCTCTAGCTTAATGGGAAGAAAGTGTGTCTTACCAAAGCAAAAGCAGCAAGGAAATGAGAAATGAATCCTTATCTTCAGTATCTCAGCTGGAATTGTTGCCATTGGGAATGTCTAAAGGTACAGATCTGCGAACAGCACGTGTGCTGTGCCTTCTGGCCTCATTTCTACTACTGCATGTATCCCCATTTAATGGAGGATCTGGGAGATGTTTTGTGTCCTCCTCTCTTTGAAAATGATCCTGACTTTCTTTCCCTTTTCTTCATGCCTAGAGGTGAGCAGGGGTAAATGCAGCAAGATCCTGTGACTCTTTTGCTTTACACAGCCTGGGGAATGTTATGCACAGGGCAGCGGTTGCATTTCTGGCTTCTTCTGGAGACCTGTTCATTATGTTGCCTGTTTCCTCTTGAGTGCAGCCCCAGTTTCCTCTGGCTCCAGTTCTTCTGCTCCATAGGCTCTGATTCTTCCTCTCCTAGCACTTGAGTACAATTATCTGCATAGCAAGAATTCAAAATGCATGTTCTGCAGAGTACATAGGTGAGTGTGCTGGTTAAGCTCTGCCTTGAAGTCCTCCCTTCACATCCCACCTGCTTTTCAGAGCAAGTCTGGGAGAAGGGATAGTGGATCCTCCCTAGTTACAGCTGCCTTCTGCCCAGATCCAAAGGCTCTGAGGGCTGAGGTGAGATGATGCTGAGGCAGCTTTCAAAATCCTGCAGGTTCTTATGGAGCAGGGGCTGCTCAGCCTCTTCCCAGCACGGTGCGGAGAGCACCCTGTGTTCTCTCAGGAGGCCCTCTGGATCACCACCACCTGCAGAACAGCTCAGGTGACAGTGGGAATGTACATGTGAGCACCTCTCCCTTTCCTTGCAATCCCCCCCAAAGAGTTTCAGTGACTCACAACTGTGGGTCACTCGTTTTACACTTCCAGTCTTACACCTAGGAGTTTCAGCTCTTTTGTTGTGAGTTTCATCTTCCAGACAAGCTGTTTGCCTGCAAAGCAGATCCAAAAAGTGCTTTTGTCTCGTTTCCATTGCAGACCTTTATAGAAGTGGCTGAGTGCTGGAGGGTGGCAGTCACCTTGCAACTTTCTGTGGCTCCATGTGTAGTCCTTCAGCTCTACCCACTTTGGAATTGATATATTTCCTTGTTGTGACCTTTGGGGTTCAGCTCTTTTGATGAAAAGGAATGTAACAATCAGGACTGCATGCAGCATTTTCTTCACCATTCAAAACTCCTCAAGCCCAATTTAATACTTAATATGTTGGACAATTTCATCTTCTCATACAACACATTTTTTATGTAGCTTTTGTTTTATTATTTATTGTTATTGAGAAGGCAGCAAATAGGTCCCTTCCATTTTGATCTGTGCAGATTAATTCTTAGAACTGCAAAGGTTTCAGCCTTTGAATGGTGCCACAGTATGGGATTGAGATGTAAGGTTTAATGGCACACACATGTCGTGCTTTGCAGGGTCACAGCCAAGGCCTGATTTCATCACAGCCTGACTGCAAGTAATTCCTTCCAGTCCCATTATTGGCTCTTTCCAAGGATGTACCCAGGAATTTTTGAAAAGGCCATTTTAAATCATTTGATCCAGGTGAGCTGTGCTTGAAGCAGTTAGAGGAGCAGACTCACAAGGGGCTATTCTTACAATATATGAGTTTAACATAAGTTGGACACTTAGTCTTATCTACTGTTTTAGGCAGGAATTCTGACCTGGGAGGAAGAAAGGATTTCTGGTACTGCCCTTGGTTCTGCATCCCTTGGAAGTATCTGATGCACAGGCACAGCTAATGTCCTTTGCAACTGGCCAATGCATTGTGCCTTTTCCACCACAACGAGCTGTATCCAGGTGGATAGCAATGCCAGTGGATTTACTGCTGCTCTCATTTCTTTGCTTGGAAGGAGCTGTGGAAAAGGCAGATTTGGCTCAGTGTGGCAACAGACGTGGACCAGCTGTCCTGTACATAAGAACCCACTGATTTGGCTTTGAAGGGAAGATCTTGGGCAAAAAGAGGTGGGGAAGTGCCAGTTATGGCTCTGTGCATACAGGCCATGGAGAGGTGTGGAAGTTGTGGGAAGGGAGTGTTGCTAGGGAGCACTGAAGTCAGTCTGTCAATACATGACTGAAATGCTAGGTGGAGTGAGTTTCTAGTCCTCCTACAAAGAGATCACTTTAATTTTACACTTGTGAACTGCCTTCATGCTGTTTGCCCACAGTATGGCCCATAAAATGCCATCCAGACAGCAGCTGCGTGCATTGCTGCGTGTTCCTTCTCTGTGTCTGATGCCAAGCCTTCCAGGGGAAGGGAAGAGCAGAAACACTTCTCACCTGGACTGAAAACCAGGAAAAGACCAAGTGAGGGCCAAATGCACCAGCAGATGGCTGTTCCTGGAGCCTGTTCCCTGGAAGCTGAAACTCCCTGTCCTCTGAGCAGGATAAATCTGTGCCGTGCACTCGGGCAGGTTCTCTCAGTGGCGGCTCTTTGCACTCTGCACTATGGAGTGAATTCAGCAGAGTGAAACTTCCGCTCCCCCAAAGTCTTCTCCCCTCTTTCCATTAATCAAGGTGGTAAGGTGACTGTGCAAGTTTCAGTGCTGTCTCTCTCAAAGTTTTACGCAACATGAAAGCAGTAGGGTCAGTTTTCTTCCTGTATCAGACAGATTGTTTCAGAGTAGAGCATCTCTTTTGTCCAGCTTTTTTTTTGCCTGGACTATTTTCCTTCCAGCTGCAGAATTAGAAGGTAAATTTTTAAGTTCAGAATCTGCAGTTTTACTTACTTAGTGGCCTAAGTATTTACATTTTCACCAGAGGACAAACGATCAGACCGGTATAGGAAGGCCTCTTGTAAGATGTGTTGTCTTTTGGTGTGAAATGCTGCAGGTCCATCTTGAGGCAAAACATAGTGAAAATTAACTAACAGCTAATCAACTAAAAAGTTTAATTAACTTTTTAACTAATTAACATTTAACTCTTAATTTTCATAAAGTATTTCTTTTGCAACATCCAAATTAAGATGAAGCTATTCAATGATAGACTGAGAACTGCTTTCTTAGAATAACTGACTAAGAAGGGAATCATAGTACTATGGATTTGTAAGCCATAATTCATGCTAGAACTATATTTATTTCTGCATATGAGTTGTATATATATAGTTGTTTTTCCTAAATGTAGAACATTTTCTTACAAAGATTCTTTATTTTCACAGCAACAGAGTCTGTTGCATGATTGACAATTTCTGGAAAAGTTAAATATAAATGTTTCAAGTATAGGAGCATTGTTCTTCCTACCTTCATTGGGACCACCTCTTTGGATGTTCAAAAATAAGATGCAAACAGAGCTACAGAAAGATATCAAATGCAATCTGGGATAAATCACTCTACCATATTATTTGTATTTAAAAATGAGTCTTTTATTTATAATAAGTAGAGCAAAACAGTGGACCCAAAGATCCTCTTTGTTCCCAAAAGCTATTTTCCACTGTCTGAATAATCTGCATCTTTCTTCTCTCTCCATGAACTCTTGAAATCCATTCAGACCTTTCAGAGAAAAAGCAACTTAAATATATAAATAGGAAAGACACATGCACACAAAAATTTAACATTGTACCCACGTAGTTTCCTGTAAAACTGCAGTCCTGGGAGTGCAGTTCAGTCCCTGTTTACATTCTAGTTTTTACATAGGAATTTCATTTATTGAAATGAAAATAAGCCATATCAGTCATACCAAATTGAAAATACAATCATGTATCTCAGTCTGTCAAGTGATGTTGGATCTCTAATCAGAAAGTAGTATGCAATAAGCTTAAGTACATTTCTGCTGAGGTTTTCCTCATCAGTGCCTCTGATTTAATTTCTGTATTTGATTAAGAAGGACAATGATGGGGTGACTGATATCATTTTGGGAAAAATATTAAAGGGTGAATATTCTGAAGAGAAAAAAGACCTTACTATCAAAGCTTTCATCTATCCTAGTCATTTAAAATGTTACTCGCTATTCTGTCCTATCACTCTGCCTTAATCTAAATGTGCACCATTTCAGCTCTGTATGATTGCATTGAAGAACTGAGAGACCTGTGGAATTACTTTGATTTAAGATTTTTTGGGCCTGGGCTTTTCATTGTTCTCGTTTGTGCAGCTAGAGATGTCTGTGTGGGCATTTCCAACACTCAGGAAATAATTGAAGGGCTTGGTTTTCATTGACTCAATGCAATTCAAATCTCTTGCTTATTAACCTAAGTTTGCAAATTAAGAACTATGATTTTAGGGAGAACTATACGAAAAGAACATATTTCGTACATGTCCATTTTCTATTAGTTTACACAAATACAGAAATCACTGGAGAGCAGAGAAACCTGGATAAGGTATTGATTCCAGAAGATCTAAGGTGTTTATAAATATTACCTGCCAGTATTTCAAAGGTGGGTAGTTTGCAGATGGACTAATGCAGCCACAGCTGATTGATAATTTTCATTTTAGTTGTCATTGCAAACCTTGAACAAGATCAAGACTTTTAACTCTCAGAAAGGAAAGAACCTTGGTGCTTGAAATGGAAACCAACCCAAGCAAATCTCCCTACGTCTGCTGCTGAAGAGAGGCGTAGAAAGAACTCTCCTCAGAATAGCTTTGTGAACTTTTCTTGCTACTCCGTGTCATTTATAAATGTTCGATTTCATCTCAATTACTGCACTCCCACCTATTTAGGGAACTTCTCTCTGCAGGAAATTACTCTGTCTTCCTTCTCCTCCAAATTGCTATTACCTTATTGCCAGGAGATAATCTGGTTTTTCTAATAACGTTCCATTCTAAGAAATATTGGAAAAAAATACATACACACATAAAAACAAACCTTGATTTT
Organism: Corvus brachyrhynchos; assembly: GCF_000691975.1. Lineage (NCBI taxonomy): Eukaryota > Metazoa > Chordata > Aves > Passeriformes > Corvidae > Corvus > Corvus brachyrhynchos. Next base: position 250,329 of record NW_008237447.1, on the reverse strand, counting down.
TGTGTGTATAATTTTCTCTTGTGTAAACATAGGTAATTACCTGGCCATTCCACCAAGTGGGTTACAGACCTGCTCAAATATCCACAGGCTTCAGGATAAATATCTCCATTGGACTGAGTGGACAAAGAGAAGAAAATCCTGATTATGAACCTGTTTTACTGCTGGAAATGAAGTCGGAGTTGTCAGCACGATGGAATCTCAGTTGACATAATTCAGAATATGGCTCTAGATTGAATTTTTGTTTGTTTAGGTTGATTTATTTTTTTGGTAAGAATATACATATTTCTGCTTAAGTCAGAGTTTTACTATGAAGGAATCTGGCTGGATTAATCATGCAATACTAATTTAGTATTTGCCAGCATCCATAATGTCACTATGATTTCACTGCACAGTGAAATAAATGAAATCTCTCAGATATCTTGGTTTTCGTGGTTATTAAATGGTGAGGTCTTAAAATAAACTCTAATTTCAAAATTCATAGCTTTATGAAAAAATAATTGACAAATATGTATTGTGTACAGTAAGTTAAATAATTTTACAGTATTAAAAGGAGAGAACAAAGACTACTGCAGGAGGTGTGCTAAACAAATATTTAAAAGCACATTATGATGACTAATAAGTAATACATAGTAGTATTGAATGTTTCAAAAACTCCTATGTGACTAGACTTAGGTGAAGTCTCAAAATATTAATCTAAAGAACACATCTGTATTTTTTTCATTGATTTAATAGTTCATAGACTTGTGTAGCTTTTTACGAGTAATCATCATCTCAGTTTTTCTTATCAGTGTAATTTCCAGGGCCTGCACGGTCTTTAGATGCAGATTGTTACATTTTGTTCCTTGAGCCAGTGTTCTATGCTTTTTTTCTCCTACTGTTATTTTTTGCCACACTTCCAGATTTATGACGTCTGAAAGTTTGCTTCCAGATTCCGCACGTCTGTGTAAGGTCCCACGTGTATCTGTTTTCCTAAGGGTCTCCTGCACCTAACTTGATTTTTAATTTTGCAGTCTTAATCTTCTCTTTGTATTTAAGATCTCAAATTAGGACTCCTACTACAGCAGTAATATTTCTGGCTTCCTTAAAGCTGTAAAAAAAAAAAATTCAGAGCTTATTTAGGGATGTATTTCCAGACTTAGAGATGAGGACAATGCCTGAGCTGCTTTGTATTGCCTGAAAGCAGCTCCAGTACTCTCTCCTTGATTTCAGACAGATCCACAGTCCCTTTCTTGGAGCTGCTTTTCCTTCCCACAGGTGAATGAAGCTTCCCCAGTGCAAAGACTTTGCCATCCTCAAACTGTCAGCTTCAGTTTTTTGAGACAAAGATAGCAAAAGTTAAAGTGAGAAGCTAAGAGAGAGCTCACTCACAAGACACGCAAGGTTATCTGACAATTACCAAAAAGCCATTCAGAAACATCTGTCGGTTGTGTGATAAAAGCAGCGTTTCTTAGAGCTATCTGTCTGCTTTCAGATTAGTTCTAGATTGTGGAAATAACCTGCCTTTGATTAAGGTGGTGGGGTTATTTTTCCCTCATTACACCTGTGACTAAAATTATAGATGTGTTTAATGTAATATATTATGATTGTGAAAGGGAAATATTTTTATCTAAGAGTAAAAATAATGGAGTAGATGCAAGGATAATTTCAGTGGTGAAACAAGAACTATGAAGATATAACTAGGAATTTTATAGGATTTCCTTGCTACTTTTTAAACAGTCTAGCAGTCTATTGAATTTCAAGTTGATATTCAGTCTTTGCAAATAATTTTTCCAGGAATGTTTGTAACAGACTAATTTCAAAATTTTCTGCAGTTTTATTGTAGTTCACATTAAGAACACATGAGACTATTTAAGTTGGTTTCTGTTTTTGATCCAAATTCAGTGTCCTCCTGAAGATTATGCTCCTAACAGTGTTTCATAGAATACATTCTGTCATCTGTTATTTATCAGGTTTCTTTAGCATGATAGATATTCTTCCTTCCCTTTCTGACAACCTTCATCATTGTTTCACTTCTTGGCAGTGTGACATTCTCAAACAGCAATCTAATGCCTACAGAGTTTCATGTTGACACAAACAAAAAGAGAGACAGACTTCCACCTCAATGAAAAGGTGATGGGTAAATATATGTGTAGCTGTCAGTGGGGGAAGTGTTGTGGTTCTGAGTAGATTTTTTTTTTCTTCTTCTGTGTAGCCCTTTTTTTCCTACTTCAGTTCAAGAGTGTGTCACCGAGTCAGAGCTGATCTCTAAGTAGGTGCCTCTCAGCACTGATTTTACTCTTCAGACTCACAGTTCATTACTCTAACAGCCACACCCCACAGCATTTTGCATACCCTTTCCATGCTATTTCCAAGCAAACATCTCCCACTTCCAGGCCCATCTGCACTTGATCCTAGCCAAGAAAGCTGCTTTTGCATGTTAAATTGTCCTGCCTGGAGGCACTGACCAGAGTGTGGCTCCCTTGCCCACCTTGCATCTGAAGTCAAAACTGTGCTTGATATCCTTCCATGCCTTTGACAAAGAAGGGCTGTTCACAGATATTAAGTTATTGCAAACAGTAACTGAACTATTTGCCTTTTTATTTACTGCAATTTTCCACTTATGGTAGGTTGCTTTCATGTGTATGAATGAATGTTATTGAATGTTGAATGAATGTTATGAATGAATGTTGCTGAAATGTTATGAAATGAACTAAAATTATTTTGTATGATCAATGGACTAAAAGGTGCACTTTTAAAAAGATTCTGTTTTTTCACTCATCTGAATTTTCATAGTTCTCTCCTGCAGGCAACTTTTTAGGAGATTTTTGCTATTGCTACTAGATTGTGTGGGTATTGAGGTAAAATGAGGTATTGTGGAAGGAATGCCTATTTTATCAAGCTCTGAATGTAGAATTAATATGAAAAGATTTCTGGCTCCAGAAGCTTAATATGTATTAATAAACCAAAGAGTGAAAAGAAAAAGCTGGAAGGTTCCTATTGTTTGGTCTTTAATTAACTTGCTGAAGATCATAAAAATCTTGTAGCTGGCTGAAAATAACAGTCTTGCTTCCCACTTCAGAACCAGTACATAACCATAACATTTTTAACCTTTGGTCCAACATAGATTTTAATTTATAATAATGTTGTCAGTTAGAAAAGAAAAAAAGTACTATTTTCTAAAAGCTGGGGTAAAATTTGCGTGGGATGATAATAGCTGGATTCAGAAAATTAAACTACTTAATTGAAGATGTTTTGAGAGATACTCATTGCCATTGAGAAATTTAAGAAGGTTAGCTTTGTTTCTTTAATAGCTCTGGAGAATTAATGTAGGATTTTTTTTCCTTCTTCCTTTCCTACAAAGAAATGAATTTGCAGAAAGAGTCTTTGGCTTAATCTGGCTTAATCAATTTTAAAGTCCTCCCATAAGGAAGCTTTACATGGCTTTTCTTGTTTTAAAGGAATTCAATAGGAAGAAAATAATATATTTGTTACTGGGGGGAGACTGTGTGGCAGATTCCGTAAGGGTTTCTGTGTAGTGGATTCCCTGTCCAGCACAAGATGTCAGAAGATCTGAGTTGTCTAAGCTGAGGAGGGCTCTGAAGATCTGTTTATTTTCAATTTTTGTACAGAAAACATCAAAATGATGTTTTTATAACCACAGTACTTTAGCTGAAGCTGTTCTAGGCCCAGACCTTTTAGGCCTACATAGACGTAGGCCTAGAATCAAG
>NW_008237447.1:230276-246602 GCF_000691975.1 Corvus brachyrhynchos | reverse complement strand
AAATTAATTCCATCTACATTACTCCCAGAACAAGCTGAATCATCAAATCTCAGGTGTTCCCATTTGGAATGGTTTCTTCCCAGCAAATGCAACCTGAGCCACAGAGAGAGGAGGAAGACAGAATCCCTGTGGAAATGCGTACTCAGAAAATCACTAATGTCAGCATATGAGCTGGGTACAGAGAGAGGGAGCTCTTAGATTTAATAATAATGCAACACTCGTAATTTGAATTGTGTGTTCTGGATGTTGTTGATGGCTGCATTAGCAGTTTGCCAATGTCCTTCATTTGACTCTGACCTGAGAGAGTTTTTGCCTTTTTTCCCCAGGGAGGGAAAGGGATTTACTGGGCTGAGACCCATATTTCGCTGCTGCTCTGCAGCTTCATCCAGAAAAGCTCATTCTTCCTGCTTTTCACCCCCTCAGGGCTGGCTGCCTGGGGAAGTCCTTCAGATAGGAATTGTGAACCCTGGTTGAGTTACAGCTCCTGCTAACAGTTTGCTCACAGATCAGCTCTGCTTCTCCGGAGCCCTAAAATACCCATAAGCTTTGTTCAGGACTTTGGGCTCACTTTTTAAGGACATCTATAATAATAGAAAGAAAGGTGTTATCAGGAGCTAATGCGTGGTTACAGCTGAGATGGAAATCCCTCTCAGTAGTCAGAAATCAGTATTGTGCTTAAATTTGCCTGCTTGTGTGTGGAAAACCTTTGATGACAAGATTTCTGTATTTTAACTCCTTGATGTAATTTTTAATATCAAGGTAAAATTACTTTTCACAGTACAGAGTTTACTTCTGCATTTTGTAACGTATTTTTCCTGGATGAGATATCAGAGAAAACAAAAATCAATATTAAAAAAGGTAATATTGCTTTCTTTCCAAATTGGGGTGCTAAGCTTTACTCTCATGGAGGCAGACACCTGCTTAAACTACATTTGATTTTGTCCCCTTTAAGTTCAGAGCAGCAGAACCAGAAACATTATTTCATCCCATACCAGCATCTAAAGGCGTTGGAGCTCTTGAAATGTCTTTGTTTTAAAATGATGTTTAGACTACTGGAGCTCTAGTAAATTGTACTTTTTAAAAGTCTTTCCTTCCATGTTTTCTTTAGACTTTGAAAAATATTGTTAGAATCAATATATTCTAATTTAAACAATTCCTGCATTTGCATAAGTTTACAAAAGAGCAAAATGTAAAGCCCCTGTTAGCTCAGGGTAAAGTCAACGTGCTGATAAAAATGCATAAATGTTGAGTTGATGAAAAATAATTTGCCACTGATATAACAAGAACGAAATTGTCTTTATTTCTGCAGTAAGTTTTGTTCAATAACCTGTCCCCCTGATCTTTGCAATGAAATCTAAAAATATTAATGATTGGCCATAGATTTCATTGCTCTTGATCCCTGTACCTGTGTGACAAAAATATTTCACACCAGCCCTGGTCAACATGAAATGGAGCCACAGCTGAATCTCTTCAAACTTTTGGAAAACACTTTTTTAAAACAACTGCTTCAAACAATCGCAATCCTTGACAGGCACTAAAAAAATAAAAGAAAGGAAAGTCATGTGAGCAGAGGCCATAATGGAATTTATTCTGCTCTCAAACAATTCAGACATCCAGCAGAATATTTTAATCTCTTCACAGAAATAATATATTATGAAATGATTTTGGGTATATATAATAAAGTAGTATGCTAAGCATTTTAATATAATTTAAATAAATTTGATCAGAGCAAAACATATTTTATATATCTTGAATAGAAATAGGTATTTAATTTTCTGCAGTTGGAAAAGAATGTTTTGAATCTTCTTCCTTATTATTGGAAAGAATTCTTCCCTGTTTAAAAGCCAAATTTGAAGTTAAGATATTTCGGAGCTGCACAGGAGGGGACTTACTGTATGGGGGTCTGACAATGACTACTTTTTACTGATAAAGGGCTTAAATGTGTCATGCTTAGAATAATTCTTCTTTCTCTCTAACCTTTTCCTTTTTTTGGTGTTTCTTTTTTTCTTTTTCTTTTTTTCCCCAATTATTGACTGTCATGTAGATTAAGATGTAGCCATGGGTAGATTCTGCATTATGAAGGTGAGGAACTGTTTTTTTAAAGTATGGCACAGATCTGATATGCAGAGTCAGGAATTTCTCTAGATTCTCTCTTAAAATTGGCAATAATGATATCTTCATTGATTGTTTTGTTTTGGGTTTTTTTTTCATTTGAACATCAGCATTTGTCTATTATAAATACAATGAAGACATTACCTCGCTTCACATAGCACTGAAAAACTTGTTCCACTTTTGACTGAACTTAATTCCTACCTGTGACCAAAAAGGGAAAGGCTTTATCTGCCAATCAGCTACTCCTGCAATACAAACAAAAACATATTTAATTAATTCCTTTTAAGTTGCATTTCTCATGTCACTTTTAGGACAAAAACCAGGAAAAAGACTTTATGTGACCAAATCTGGAACTCAGAAAAAATAAATTCCTGCCTGAGTATTGTTTAGGTCATTATTAACTCAGTAATTGCAGTGTAATTTACTTAAATCAGTATTACAATGTGATACTGATCTATCAAAGAGTATTTTGTGGCTATTAAACAGAATTTTTTTAACCATGAGCATGGATTACTTTAGATTAATGTCCACAGCTGATCATAGGTCACCAGTTATGTCCCCAGAGAATATCTCCTGACTGCTACTCAAGGTGCTCCTTCTTTTTGACCTCTCTGTGTGTGAGACAGAGAGAGAAGGCAAAAATCATGTTTATAAGGTTCTACAATATACTCTGAAAAGTGACCAGCTCTGACTTTGGCAAACCAAGGGAGGAAATCCATTTATCCACCTGGTTTTTTTGTGAAGTGTGGATTACTCTTTTATGTGCTGTAATACCTAACATTCATTTTAACTGCTCCATCCATGCATTTGGCTTTCTGCAGTTTGAAGAAGGGTTTTTTTTCAGCTTCTGAGGATAAAAATCACCTGTGTTCTTCAAATATTTTATCCCTTGTAAGCCTTACATTTAATTTAGCAAGCCCAAGACAGTTTCTAAATGAATGCTGCGTACTAAGACCAATTATGATCTTTCAATAAATAAGTTCTACCTGCTTTTATAATTTTTTTCTTACATTTTCTTTTTTTTTTCTTTTGAAAAATGTGCTTTCCATCCAGTAACAGCATGCAGGAAAAAAAACCCTGACTCCTGTGTATGGAAATATTTCATTCGTGATCCATGCATACCCCTTGTCTTGCCTGAAAAATACAGTTTTTAAGTAGGGCTTGGGAGAAATGACTAATTTACTTTGTTTTATTAATCCTGAATTTCATTTTTTACTGTCTAAAGGAATACGTGCTCTAAATATCAACTTGTATGTTACCCTGTTTTGAAGGGCTTACTTGTGAGTAAGAATATGTCTTTAAATACTTTATTTAATCAAGGGGAAAGTCTGGAAATTAAAAGTGTGTTTCCAGTGGGTTTGTAGAAATTGAGTAGATGCTTATTTGATGTGTGGTGTGTATCCATATACCACAACTTGCAGTGTAACAGAAATGGGCAAGAAATGGGCCAGAAAGAGTCTAGAAATAAGCAAGAAATAGGGCAGAAATAGACAAGAAATAGGTCAGACCCTCCTTTATCCAGGCACTCACTGTATGGTTGCCTCTATTTACCATCGGTGGTGCAGCTGAAAGGGCCATTGCTGGTCCATTCACTGGGTTCCCTTTTTAATTCTCGGGTTTTTTTGATCATACAAGTGCACATCAGCTCCACGTGGTGACAGCTGGCATTTCTAAGGTGTGGATGGCCTTCTGAGCAACTAAGTAATTGCAAATTATGAATCCTGGCATAGCATGGAGTAAACAGCTAATTTTGACCAGCAATCTGTAATTTTACTTTCCTTAGATTGCTTCCACACGACCTCTTTAGCTGTAATGAGAATTACATTTATGTGCAGGAGAGGGGGCTGACAATTCAAACAGTCAAAGCATAATAGTCCCGTGAAGCTGTGAGGATTCATTCCTGGCAATCCAAGTGGGAGCATTAGAGGAATCTCTGGAGGAAGGATTGCCTTAATGGCTGTAAATGCGCCGTGAGTGTGTTAGTAAATCACATGTGGAATTCCCTCCTGACTCGCTTCCTCATCGCTCTCTCACTCTCCTTCTTTGCAAGGCAGTGGCAAATCCTTCATTGTGGAAAATTTGGTATTTCGTCCTGCTGGAACAGTTTGCCTATTTGTCTTCCCTACACGCATAATTGTCCAGCATGTGTGAAGGCTGCTACTGCATTGCTTATGTGTGTTCCTTGATTTATTAACCTTTACAACAACAAAAAAATCCCACTTAAAAGCACTGCTAATGTCAAGATGTAAAAATCCAGCACAAACAACGTTCACTTCTGGGTTTGTTTGCTCATGATGGTCTAAGATAATCTGTACAAGTGCTACTACTCTGGCAGACAGGTAGTTTTGGATGTGATCTACAATCTTTATTTTTGATGTGACAAGGGCTAATGGCATCCCTTGTCCCATCTTTTACAGTTCTGCCTGTGCTATTGGGTTTTTCTTCCTCAAATTATTAGCATGACCAGGAAGTTGGAAATACTGAAACGGCCAGAGCAGGTAGAATGCTGTGCTTTGCTAAATGAGGATTTAGTGGAAAGTGTCATTAGGTATGTAATCAAAAGGAGCCTTCTTCATTGCTTTCTGGGAACAAAGTGTGCATTTTAAATATTTGTTCGCTCTATGATTATGTCAAGCTGGATGAGTCTGGGAGCAACCTGGTTTAGTGGAAGAGCTCAAAAATGTGCACATTTTAAAAGTCATGGGGTCACTTTCTTCAGAAGAAAGGAGAGGGCCGTGAGTTTGGGCAGGAGAAGGATAATTCTGGTGTTCCTTACAGAAAGGCTAGAGGGTCTGGCTTCCAGGATGATCATAGATGATATCCCAGAAGAAAACTCATGTTTTTTCCTTAAATATTTTTTTGAAACTGTGCTAACAGAACCACAGCACAGTTGCTTGCAGAAAGGTGCAGATCTTTAGGAGTAGGTCTCCTGGACTCTCCAGTAAGCCTTGGGCCTACTGATGCAACTCCAGGAATGAGGAACTATATGGGAACGTTCATGACAGTTGTTCAAGATCAATGTTCGCTGGAAATTATTCAAAAGCCAATGGTAGTCACGTCACACACCTCTGAAAGTCCCTGACACACAAGGATGAGTACTTATGTGCTTGGCCATGATAGTACTTGGTTCCCAAAGGTTTTATCTGGCTTTTTTTAGACCATACAATGTGTATAACTTCTTATTTAAAACATCAAGCATTCTGTGAACAGCAAAAGTAGCAAGGCTTTTTTTTTTTAACTATGATTCTTGTGTGCGTTTTTCTTTCTTTCTCCTCAAATTTTCCCTTGGTTGCTTCTCAGGACCCCTGCAACACAGGTTTGCATCCCTATATCCCAGAACCTGCTATACTTCCCATACTGTCCCATGTTGTGGTGGGGAAGTTCCCTGCAAGTGTCAGCTGTACAAACATCGGTGGCATCTCAATCCCTTTAAACCTCTGCTTTCTGTTGAAGTGAAAATCCATTAACAGGTTCACCTCCAGGGATGGGGCAACTTCTCTGGGCAACTTCTCTGGGCAACTTCTTCCAGTGCCTCACTACCCTCTGAGCAAAGTTTTTCTTCCTAACATTTAATCTAAATCTCTTGCTTTTTAGTTTAGAACCATTCTCCCTTGTCCTATCCCTCTCTGCCCATGTAAGAGCAAAACCTAAAGTTCACCATGTCATTTGGAAAGTGAATTTGGAGAAATTAAGGGCTGGTAATACATCATGCATTCATTTCTGTAGCAAATACGTATCCTGTAAGAGGATGCCAGGGAGGAAAGTGGAGCAACAAAAGTGAAAAATTGCCACTTGATGCAATGATTTGTCACCTGTTGACAGCTGTGCCTTTTGGCAGGAAAGTTCATTATGAATGATATCCGGGACTATGCTTGCTAACCTATGACAGAATGATAAGTTGAGGGCTCAAAGCAGGACAGAGAAGCCTTTAAGATTTGTCCTTGAAGGCTGGTGATGTACAGCATGGTTTCTTTCTTTCTGTAGTGGAGGTTAGTGCAGTCTAATGAGACTGTTAATCTATTTTAAGACATCTCCCATCAAAAGAAATACAGGAGGAAGGATGTTCATTTTAAACCATATTGTCACAATACCGGCAAAGGGCAATGCCCTGTAAATATCTGTACAAATAAGAGGAGAGAAGTATTGGCAACTAATTAAAACCAGAGTACTGATATTGAAAGCCTAATTTTCATAAGGGTGACTTGAGAACAAGAAATTTATGGCAACTGGAATATTGATCATTCTAAAAGATCATAAGAAGAGTGCAGAGAAGACCAGGGTTCATGAAACCTTTCCTCCAGTAGAGACTTTTATAACATGCACTCAAGAATTTGCCTTTTCTGTTGTCATATCCAGTGGTTTCTGTTGCATCCAAATCCTTTGTTTCCTCTGTATATTTTCAGTAGTAATTTTATAGGTGTAATGTAGAATAGACAACAGCAGGGAAAATGTGTTTTTTGCATGTTTTTTTCATGTTCCCTGTGGTGATGAAAGTTGAAACTATGAGTATCTCCCTCCTTCCTGCTCCTATTCAAACAGATGAAGTGTTTCGTACACAGAATCAGCCATATTTTTTCCTACACCATTAAGTGTAAAAAAGTATTTGGCTTAAGGACTTCCAAGTAAACAACCATTTGACCCTTCATAGGCTTTTTCCTAGAAGAAATAAAATATTAAAGGATATGACAACCCTGTGGTTATCTTACTTAAGAGGGATTTTAACTCCAAGAGAAACAGGGAAGTCAGTGTGGGAATAACCCAGGGTAAGAATTCCTACTGCTGTATTTCACCTTTTTATTTAGCTCCTGTGTCACCAGTGGGTGCCACTTCTCCTGTTAACTTCCGCTGTCCTCGCCCAGGTGTGATATTCTGCTTCTGAGGGATAGCAATACTTTGGATGAGAGATCTTTTAAACTTCTATGTCCTGATCTATTTCCTGTTGTACTTCCTGTTGTGGGTTCTTCTCTGCTGAAGAAGACTACCCAATTAAAGTGTAATATTTTCTTTCCTGTGGGCATTAGACTCAGCTGTTTATGCCTGGTTATGAAATTCAGTGAAATTGTGTGATGATATTCCTCCTCCTCTTACAGAGTGTTGACAGGTTTCTCACATATTCTCTCTGAATGCTGGAACTACACAGAGATGGAGCAGATGGAGTTGCTCTGCCTTTAATCAGGAAATATATTTACTTAGGAGTCACATGCAATGTTTGTTTCTTAAATTTTTTTTAGAAGAAGGAAATTTTCTGTTATTTTTATGGTTCTTTCTAAGTGGAAGAAAGAGGAAATGATTGGAGAATAGCTGTTCAGAGGAGTATTTTGATGAGATCATTTGGTAGGAAGAAGTTAAAAGGCGAAGGAGAATATCCTGCAAGGTGGTTGACCCTCAGGTACAGTGAATACAGAGGGGGAGAAGGGGTTTACCTCTCCTGTGTCTGGCAGGCATGCAGACATGTCAGGCCATGTGATTATAATCACAGCATTTCAGCTTGGGTCTTTATCTCATCTTGAGATAACTGCTTCACTAATTGTTTTTCAGTAAGAAATATAATTGCTTCTGATAATGGCTTTTTTTTTTTTTGGCTTGCTGCTTGGATAAATAGAGATATTCTTGAATACAAAGCTTGGGTTTTATTCTCTAAGTATTCATTAATACAGAGAAGACCAGTTATTTACAGCATTTGATCTTTTGACCTTGTGACATCTTACTGCACCACTGTGACTGTATAAAGTCAAAAGTCAATGACAGCAGCATCTTCTTTTGGTTGGAAAGCTTTTAATAATTGAGATACTCCTTTACCTCTGCTTCTCTGTGATATGCTAATATCTTGTTTGTCTGATATTCATTATTGCTTTTTTATATTGATTTATGTAATTTTCATGTCATCACCTGTACAGTTATTTTTGATGGAACATTTTGATAAATTGTTAGAGAAGTGCTTGTATCTACTTCCCTATACTGATATGAAATTGTATTCTATACAGCACGTTATATACTGTACCACACATCCTAAATAGCTCAAGTTGGTACAGAAAAGACACCAGAATATAAGAACATAAAATGCAAATATCACAGTATCATTTAGGGTGGAAAAGACCTCTAAGACCATTGAAGCCAACTGTACACATAAGTTGACTAAATTAAAACTGAAAGTGATATATTTTTAAAAGTCAGTACATATTTTAGCTGATGTGCTCATGGGTATTTTCTAAGATGAAAAGGATTTGTCTCCTGAAGGAAGCCAGCAGAATCTAATGTCACAAGTCCCTTGGGATTTGTAGGACAGCAAGATCAGTTAAGCCATTGCACTTCCAGAGCTGTCCACCTTCCCCTCAATTTATAATTAAAGGAGTCTTCCAGCACCAAAATTACACATTACAGTTCCTGGGTTTCAGCCAAGTGATGTAGAACTGGGAGAATTGCTGAAAGTGGTTTCATTTCCTCCCTCAATTCCAGTATTAATCAGTCTTTGTAGAGGAGCAAGTCAAAACCCCATTCTCAAATAATATCCTCAGTCTGTCCAGCTTCAGTTGTCACTGGGCTGCCACAGACTGTTCACAACCATGGATTTCAGCTTTCCTGTCATCATGACACCCAGATTTGAAAGTGATCTCTCCTACAGTATTTCATGTCATTGTGGGAATCTTATTCCCTTCTGTTTCATGTGTTTAAAATCTTAAAACTTCTGGAGCTGGAATGGCCATTTAACTGTTATAATTTTTATTATTATTTTAATGGAAAGTCTATGAGCTCTGAAACAGTGAAAGACACTTCCAGACACTTTCATGAAAATCTCTTATCTCTTCTGAGGTAAAAGGGACTAGAATGTCCTCATAATTACTCTTGTGGATATCTTTTTAATAGCCTTGGAGACACAAACAAATATTTAATTATTAGGAAAGGAGTGAATACAATGAAGAATAACATATTAATAACAAATTTAATAAATACATAGAATTCATTAATTGATAATTAATTTAAGAGATAAGCACAACTCAATTGATTTCCCTTCAAGCAAGGAGATCATGCAGGTGTTTACTTAGGAAGAGATATCCTGCTATATGAGTCTGTGTCAATAGAATTCCTCTTTTCCTTGGATCTAAACAAGTGTTGATTTAGTAGAGCTTCTTTGCTCCCTTTTTCCTACCAAGCATGCATTTTTCCTTCTCATGTCATTACAAAAAAATAACTTGGCATGTGTAGTGGGAGAGAGCCTTAGAATTGGCCTGTATAGCATGAGAAAAAGTCAAGGAAAGAAGTCCCTTATCACTCTAGAAAGCAGAGATGAAATTAATGCAGAGCTGTTTTCTCATATTGCATCCACTGGTACTTTCTTACCTCGATAGATCTATTTCATTCAGCTGGAGATTAAGATCTCTTTTCCCTGATTCTAAACATTTTTAGAGAATAAGAAGGCTATTTTTTTATCAAGTGCTATTTATTCCATGATCTCTAACTTAATAATTTATTTTAAAGGAAACTGTCAAGCTTAATTTGGTCTCAACGATATAGCTGTAAAAACAGAGTTTTGTGAGGTCTTTGTGACTCACCCACCAGATTTATTTTGCGTGCTTTTAGAAAAACTGTTTTATTTGTGAGATGGAAAATTTCTTGCTTGAAATGGGATGTTTAAAGTGAGTGGTTTTCCTTGGATTTCTTTGAGAATAATTTTTCCTTTTAAAAAGTGAGTATTTCACAGTGACATTTGCAACCCACATGAGGTATTGTTGATAGCAGAGATGAGAAAAGGCACCTAAAGAAGGTAGATGTGTGGAAGAAGAGTAAGACTTCAGGGGTGCTTTACCCACTACACTCTGTTCTTCTTAAGCTTCCTTAAGTGAAAAAGAAATGTGACATTATTTGGGGGGGGGGGGAAGACCACAAAAATCACAGAATTCTGATTGCTGTTTTTAAAATATAAGCTTAAAGATGACTGCCTTATTTTCATATTTTCACTCTATTTTATTTTTCAGGTAAAAAGTATCAAAATCTTATGGAAGAAAGCTGAAAAAAGTGTTAGCACCACTCCATCCTGGGATGAATTTGCTGCAGGGTGGGAAACAACTGTCATAAAGGTCTGTCAAGCTGGTTTGGTAAGTCCCAAGTTCATTCCATTTGTTTAAAAAAGGAGTAAAGGTCAGATGTGAGGAAGGGCTTGAAACAAACAAACCAAAAAACCCCAAGAAAATCAGAAAAAAAAAAAAAAAAAAGTAAGCTTAGAGCATTTGTGGAATTACATCAAAACTGAAGTTTGGGGAGATTTTCGGGGTTGAAATGCTTTGCCAGCTGGCTTTGGGCTGTGGCTCAACAAAAAGGGGGTTTGGCTTTTATGTTCCTGGTGCCAAGTGACAGCAACTGCAACCATACAGCTCAAAAGGTTTGATCTGCAATGAGCTCCCTCTGCCAGCTCGGGTTTGTCCTAAAAACGCATCAGGCGATGTCTTGACTTCCCCCTGCGAGCTGTGGGTTGGCTGATGTCACTTCCAGGGGATATTTTGGTGGAAAGTCTGTCGCGGTCCCTGCCATTGTGGAGCTGGGTAAAACTTTTGCTGTTGGTGTCTGTTCTGTGCAAATCCAAGACCAATGATGGGGGAATCAGAGCTTTTAAGCACTCAGTGTTACAGCCTGACATGTGTCTGTGTAATGTACTGTAGACATGTAAATCAGAGTCATTAATTACCGTGGAGCACTTCAAAAGCCTGCCAGTTGTTAGTTTTTCCAAAGCAAAAATGTGCACACAAGGAAAATTCTCCGAGAAGGCATTTGTGAAGTGAAAAATCATAAAATCTCACTCGGCAAGCTACCAGCTGTGAGCTGTTTCAAGTATCAATTCAACATATCAATTATGTTAATGTAGACACTGACTAATGATTTTTCCAGAGAATGCAGTGGAGCACTCAAATTTTTTTGTGGAGGATATTAAAAAAAAAAAGTTAATATGTGCTTTGCCATATCAAATTATGTTATGGGAATAGCAGTTTGGCTGTATAGTTATTTTTGGGAAACTGTATTAGGTAACAAGGCTCTAAACATAAACTTAGTGGGTGAATTATGGCAATTATTATTCAGGGTATGAATTAACCATTTTGGAAGAATCTAGGATCAGACTGAATTCTCAGTTTTCTTATGTTTTCTGTAGCTTTGTTCCCCAAACAAATAAAAAAACCCTAAGATAATATGTCTCTGCTTGCTGCTGGGATCGGTAGCCTTCAGAAATGGATGCAACCTTATAATCCAAATGTTACTTCCCTGTGAGATGTGTGTAATGTGTTACTTGAGGTGGGATTGAAGGCCCTCACCTGATGATATTTTGGCTTTTATATTCGCAAAGAATTTGCCAAACTGGGAGAAAATGCAGGTTTCAAGAGACAGTTTCCAGTGAAACCCACCCATTCCATGTCCTGGAATGCAGGCAGGGGTTCAGTGGTTAGGGATCACTGTCAAGGCTGAATTTCCTACTCAAGGTTTTGTCAGCATTTCAAATAGAAAAGTGATAGCTGCTGTAACAGAACCTACTATTGCTTTAGGAATTTGTTCCCCTTAAAATATTCATGTTCTCTGTGAGCCTTTCTTTTAACTATGGGAATATTCTATTAAATGTTCTGCAAAGCTGTGCTGGCCCAATACCTCTGTATTGCAATTGCCACTCTAAGTACACTTGAATACCACCACGATTGTCTTCTCCAGCCTCATCTTTTTTCTCCTCACCACCCATTGAACAGATGGCTTTGAGCTTTATGGAGGTGATTAATTAAAATGCACATAACAAGAGTATTTTTTCCATGCATCAATTCCTCTTAACAGGGTTTTAAATTCTTTTGGTGACCGATCTGCTCTGAGGGGAGGGGAGTAGAATATTTTTTATCTTTTCCACTTTTAAGCATATGTAATACGTGTCTTAAAATAAATGTATCTCTGTGTTGTGCCAGTTGTTGGAAACAGCTTAAATTTTAAGCTGGCTAGTAAAGCTTAACAAGGGTATCAGTAAACAAAATATTTGAATTTGAGCACTGGAGGTTGTGAGTTAAAATGTGTGTCAGGAACATTAACAATCTGCAGGTCCTGGGGAGGATTTTAGATCTCCAGGAACCTCTCTGGTGTGTCTTGTCAAACAAGTTTGGTTTTGAATGTTAAATATGTAAAACAAGTTAATTGTATGCGACCTGCGAATATAGCCAAGGTTTCTTTGTAGAAATAACTGACCAAATTGTGTCTGCTAATGAAAAGATTTTTTTAAAAAGCTTAGTTTTGTATCTGCTGATGTGCTCTGCTGGTCAATCTCCTAGAGGAGCAACGTAATAATTACAGGTGTATTCAATTATGTAGTCAATGGTTGTTGTAGAAGGTACAGCAGAAGAATTCAATGTATGCTGTAGAAATGCAGCATGAAGGGGGTGTATATGTGCCTGTACATTTGTGTGTGTGCATATTGGTATTCTAAGAGATTTGGTGGGTGTTTTTTCCATGGTTTGTTTTTAACAAGTTGGGAAGGAGAGCTAAAGGGAAATTTAGTACAAAAAGGGGATTGATTCTCCTCCCAGATAGGTGGCCAAGGATAACCACATATCTTGAAATACTGCTACCTTTACAGTACATCTATTAATAGCCAACGTGTGGTACCTAACTATGAGCAGACAGACCTGAGAAGAATAGAATTTTTCAAGGTTAATCCATTGTAATCCCTTGGTTGACACCTTTTCCAGCTGCTTCTTAAAAGTTTTAGATTCCTCAGGCAGTCTTCACATGATCTGTTTCCTTTTCCACTGATAACATCTGGGAGAAAGCTTAGATCTTGTCAGAAGGTGAAAATATTTTGAATTCAGTATACTCCCAAACGTATATATTTGAATCTTTTTGTATTCCAGATATATTTTGGTCAGTGTTATGATACCTGGGGGAGCTTTTTCTTTTATAGGATGACAGCAGAAAGAGGCTTTGGTGGGTAGGGAGGTGGGCAGGCATGAGCTGACAGTGTTCACTAAAAGTATGTCTCAGTTGGGTGCTACAGACCTTCTGAAAAAATGAAACTCTGTCACCTTAAGTTATTCCATTTAATAAGCAGCCCCGTTTCCCACCCTGCCCTTCTCAGTCTGGCTGGTTTGTTGAAGAAATCTCCTTCCTTTCTCATTTTCTCCCTCCCTGCCTGGCTGCCACTGCCCCCTCCTCTGGGGGAGTTTAATCCTCGCAGTGGGTGACCCTCACGCTGATCTCTGAGCAGTGTCTGCTGACAAGTACCTTTGTGCCATGCTGATCCCTTGCCCTCTTGATCCCTTTGGCTGGGACATGAAACAGGGATCAGAGCTGAGCTCACTGATTAGTTCTTAATCTTGTGAGGAGCCCCACTGCACTGAATGGCTGCCACTCACTGTGGCTCGTGTATTGTCACTCAGGCGTCCTAAATTAAAAGGCTTCTAAAACGCTTGGCTTGATATGCCTCAGTGTGTGACAGCACTTTGGAAAAGCTGTAAATATTTTTGCCTGTTCAAAAGGGAAAAATAACCCATGGGGTTATTTTTTTTCCCTTCTGCTTATCAGCCTTTACTTCTGATGGTTTTTACTGATGTTTTTGTACAGCTGATTAGGCCACTTACCCACTGGCCAGTTATCCCAGCACTTTGGGTCTGTGTATTGTCACAACAGGTGCACATGTGGGATGAATTGTGCACAGCGAAGCAGTAGTGAAAAAGTTAATGCCTTCTGGCCTCAGTTAAAGTGCAGCTGGCCCACATCAGCTCAGAACATTTGTAGTTCAGAAATTGCTACAGCTCAACTCAGCCTGACTCCTGAGAAAAGGATCAGGGTGGGCTCTTTGCTCGATGGGTAGGTTGAGATGGCCAGCTTTAACTGGGTGCATGATCTAAGTGGAACACTCTTGTTTAATACAAGCCTCTTTTTATCTTAATGGTATTGGCAAAGCAACACATTTGTCTCAATTTCCTCTAAGCAACAGTTCTCAAGCCAAACCTTGAAAGCTGCAAATTCTGCTTTACCTCAGCAAAATCATATGCCCTGGACTTACTGAGGTTTCCACTCAAGGTGACTAATTTTCTCTCTTGTCTCTTCCTGATATTGGAGTAGAAGTACATTAGTAGCACTGATATTTTCACACTGAAAAACAGAAGAGAAAAGGTTTCTAAGTAAAAATTTGGAGCCTTCCCCAAGGCTGCCAGAGCACTTGCTCTGCTGTGGCGTGGTGATATTTGAAATATGGAGCTGATATCTGGTTCCAGCAGAGGAAAGCACCCTTGATTTATTCAGCCATTTCATAACTGTGGAAGTTAGTGTGATCATACACAGTTCTGTGGTCAAGGGAAGTGCAATTTTCTGTCAGTACACAGGTCCCAGCATGATGGGACTCTGATTCTTGAGAAGATGCCTTTGAGTTCAAAGAGCATTTCCTGACAGAGAAAGAGAACATGACCATATACACTGTGCAGAATATACACTTCTGTACAAAATTCCCTACTTTTTCTGGTGAAAACTTTTCTGAAATCAGACTCTTTTATTTTTTCCTTTTTATTTTTTTTTCCTGAGGGAATTAAACTGGGGCTAAAATAACATGTATTGTCAGAATTTTCCTTCTCCCTCACTCACCAAAAGAAACATCAGAAAATATCTTACAACTCTCTTAAAAGGTTTTAAAATTTTTGCACAAAATTTATCATTTAGAAGCTCTTCCTGAGCAGTAGTATTTCCTTAAGAGAGTGTCCAGACTGCAGACATTGAAGATTGTCTGATGGATATGTCTTGATAGACTTGAATTTTGAATACATTCTACTTCTCTGCATATAAAAGTACATCCTATACTCAGTGAGTTCGTCAGGTTTGAGATGGGATTTTTGGTTGCTGTGCTTCTCATTAGACAGAGAAGGCTGAAGTATCAGGTAACAGTGAAATATGTTCCTTTTTATATATGCCTGCCTCTCTTGATATTCTTTGGCAGGATCCATAAATGCTCTGAATTTCTGCTTCAGCTCAGCTGCTCAAAGGTACGAAAAATTCCCAGGACAAAGTCAGCCCTGGGTATATCTGGACCTATGTCCAATGCAGATTTCTGCCAGGCCTTGCTGCTGTTCTTTGCATCGATCTAATTACAAAGCTTTGATTATCTTATTGACTTAGTGGGGCTCTGCCTGTTTCTGCCAGAGCTGAATTTGGCTTTGTGACTTCAGCTGGAGACGATTGAACGCAGCTCTCTCAGGCTTGGCCAGAAGGTGATTCCCCTTTGATTCTGCCACAGCTTGATTATGCAATTAATCAATGCATAAACTGCACACAAAATGAACTGAGTCAAGACAAGGTTGTGTAAACTTTAGTAGATAATCAAGTCTGACATAGCAGCTTTGCCAGCAGCTAGAAAAAACAACTGCCTTGGAGAAGACATCAGCTCAGGCATCAACTTTATTCTTAAAAGGTGTTGGAATGTAAACATTAAATACTTTAGGTCAGCTTTGTGTGGTGTTTTGTGGAAAGGGTAGCTTTGCCTTGTTCTGATCTTTCCTTAGTATTTTATATTTTGAATAGGGTGTCAAAGCAAATGTCTAAATGCTTTGTTTCTTCTTTCTTCTTTTATTTTTTTTCTTTTTTATTTTTTAAAATCTTGTTAAATGTCCAATTTTATTGACCATTTACAACTCACCACTTGGGTTAAAACACTGTAATACAGATGGGCCCACTAAGGATAGGAAAGCCTGAAACATAGATTACTGCTATTTATTGCTGTTTTACAAACAAAACAATTCCTGGCAAATTAATTTAGGTCAAACAGTGAAAAATAACTGTTCCTCCTTCCAGCAACTATTACTGGTGGTAATCCATAGCTATAGAAATCTAGCTTTGGAAAAGTGAATGAATGAACTTGAAATTTTAGAGATTCTTGGAAGAAAAGAATGTGCTATCTCTAGGCCATCTATTCCGTCTCTAAGTGAGGGTTTAGGTAAAAATTTACTGAAAAAATCAAATCTTTCACAGCTAAACATGAATTGAATGAAATTTTCATTATTACAAACAGACACCACCAAGCTCCATTATTGTGTAATCTGTAAATGAAGGAACTGTGTCAAAGGCGTCATCATCTGTTTTCTTTAATGAAAGAACAATGCTATGCACAGGCAGAGCTGCTAAAAAAATAACTGCATAGAGCACCAGTACAGTTTGTATTAATGTTCTGATGGCTTCACCTGAAACTTTTCCAATCTCATTAACATCTAGAGA